>NC_043763.1:904470-1016152 GCF_902148845.1 Salarias fasciatus | reverse complement strand
AGAGGGGAGAGAGGAGAGAGAGAGGGGAGAGAGAGAGGGAGGAGAGAGAGAGACAAGAGGACTGAGGGACAGCTTTAATAACTCCTAGAAGAAGGAGGGAGGAGAATACCGATGTTCACATCAGTGCAAATTAAAGTTACAATTAAGATTAAAATGAGGGAACAAAACGAGGGAAACACTCATCACTCGACATCCTCCTTTCCTCTGCAGTTAGCTCTGTTAGGGGACGGCGTGGACCGGAACGGGTCGGCTTCTCCCAAATCTGTGTCCTGTCCCTACGGGGGCACAGCTGGAACGGAGTCCTGGTCCTTCTCTCTGGACCGGGGTTCTGCAGCCTCTATGACCAAAAGAGCCGTTTCACTGACGTTCCCTCAAGTCCAGTCGTTCTGGAACCACAAAGAACATTTAGCCTTTAAAATGAGGCGAATGCAGCTCAGGAAGCTTCACAGACAAAAACTAGACCTTATGATGCATCATGACGTTTTAAGTTCAGAATAGTGAACATTTTATTACCCTGAACCTGTTATCGTACCTGATTTTAAAAGTTTTGTTTCTCTTTTCAAGCTTTCATTCTTGACAATATTGAAATGTTTGCTGTTTTAGCCATTTTACCTTTTCTTAAACGGTTTTGTGTTTTTTTTCCTGCCATGTTTCATCTTCTTGTGTTAGAAATTGTAGAAATTTCAGGTTTTTTAAGCTGTTCTACCATTTTTTTCTCCGTTTCTTGTGGTTTTTGCTTTTTTACCCAATGTTACTTGAACCTTTCTTGAATCCCTTTTGAACCGAGGGTGAAGAATCAAATAATTTAAAAACAAGTTAAATGTTTCTTCAGGTATCGTGTGGTGAAGCTTCATGGAGCCGCCACAGAGGATACGAAGAGCCACATGTGACTCCAGAGCCGCAGGTTGAACACCCCTGCTGGAGTGGAAGGTCTGGTCCTCTCAGACCCGGTCCTCAGACCCAGTCCTCTCAGACCCAGTCCTCTCAGACCCGGTCCTCAGACCCGGTCCTCAGACCCGGTCCTCTCAGACCCAGTCCTCTCAGACCCGGTCCTCAGACCCGGTCCTCTCAGACCCAGTCCTCTCAGACCCGGTCCTCAGACCCAGTCCTCTCAGACCCGGTCCTGTCAGACCCGGTCCTCAGACCCGGTCCTCTCAGACCCAGTCCTCTCAGACCCGGTCCTCAGACCCAGTCCTCTCAGACCCGGTCCTGTCAGACCCGGTCCTCAGACCCGGTCCTCTCAGACCCAGTCCTCTCAGACCCGGTCCTGTCAGACCCGGTCCTCAGACCCGGTCCTCTCAGACCCGGTCCTCTCAGACCCAGTCCTCTCAGACCCAGTCCTCTCAGACCCGGTCCTCAGACCCGGTCCTCTCAGACCCGGTCCTCTCAGACCCGGTCCTCAGACCCGGTCCTCAGACCCGGTCCTCTCAGACCCGGTCCTCAGACCCGGTCCTCAGACCCGGTCCTCAGACCCGGTCCTCTCAGACCCGGTCCTCTCAGACCCGGTCCTCTCAGACCCGGTCCTCAGACCCGGTCCTCTCAGACCCGGTCCTCAGACCCGGTCCTCAGACCCGGTCCTCTTAGACCCGGTCCTCAGACCCGGTCCTCTTAGACCCGGTCCTCAGACCCGGTCCTCTCAGACCCGGTCCTCTCAGACCCGGTCCTCTCAGACCCGGTCCTCAGACCCGGTCCTCTCAGACCGGGTCCTCAGACCCGGTCCTCAGACCCGGTCCTCTTAGACCCGGTCCTCAGACCCGGTCCTCTCAGACCCGGTCCTCAGACCCGGTCCTCTCAGACCCGGTCCTCAGACCCGGTCCTCTTAGACCCGGTCCTCAGACCCGGTCCTCTTAGACCCGGTCCTCAGACCCGGTCCTCTCAGACCCGGTCCTCTCAGACCCGGTCCTCAGACCCGGTCCTCTCAGACCCGGTCCTCAGACCCGGTCCTCAGACCGGTCCTCTCAGACCCGGTCCTCTCAGACCCGGTCCTCAGACCGGTCCTCTCAGACCGGTCCTCAGACCCGGTCCTCAGACCCGGTCCTCAGACCCGGTCCTCTCAGACCCGGTCCTCAGACCCGGTCCTCAGACCCGGTCCTCTTAGACCCGGTCCTCAGACCCGGTCCTCTTAGACCCGGTCCTCAGACCCGGTCCTCTCAGACCCGGTCCTCTCAGACCCGGTACCTCTCAGACCCGGTCCTCAGACCCGGTCCTCTCAGACCCGGTCCTCAGACCCGGTCCTCAGACCCGGTCCTCTCAGACCCGGTCTCAGACCCGGTCCTCTCAGACCCGGTCCTCAGACCCGGTCCTCTCAGACCCGGTCCTCAGACCCGGTCCTCAGACCCGGTCCTCTCAGACCCGGTCCTCAGACCCGGTCCTCTTAGACCCGGTCCTCAGACCCGGTCCTCTCAGACCCGGTCCTCTCAGACCCGGTCCTCTCAGACCCGGTCCTCTCAGACCCGGTCCTCAGACCCGGTCCTCTCAGACCCGGTCCTCTCAGACCCGGTCCTCAGACCCAGTCCTCAGACCCGGTCCTCTCAGACCCGGTCCTCAGACCCGGTCCTCTCAGACCCGGTCCTCTCAGACCCGGTCCTCAGACCCGGTCCTCAGACCCGGTCCTCTCAGACCCGGTCCTCAGACCCGGTCCTCAGACCCGGTCCTCTCAGGGTGAAGTGTGTGTTCCTCCACTGCAGTCTCTCTGCTGAGTTTCCTGAAGTCTCCTTCCTGATTCTCTGGATTGAATCTCCACCTCTGGAGCCAGATGTTCCTCACTGCTAGCCAGATGTAGGCCGCTACTGCTGTCAGGAGTCCTTGGTGGGGTTTTGCCGATAGTTTCAGAGTTGGTCTTAATAACCAGAATGACAGACACATGTCGAATGTGTGTGACTCACACTCAGAAGAAACATGGTTTTTTGTTTTGAAATTTCCAGAAACTGTTTCTCAAAACTCCCATGCAAATCCCAACATTCAGAGAAGGAAGGCTCTGGACTTTAGCGAAGGAGCTGTCCGGGGTGCTGAAAGCCGCCGGCAGCAGGAAGTGATCAGCAGACACGTCCGTCTTTCTCCTCCAGAGCCTGAGTCTCCGTCCTCTCCTGCTGAGCGGCTGCAGTCGTGTGAAGCCGGGCTGAGACTGGCGGTCGGAGATGCAGATGGAGCTCGGAGGGCGGGGTGTCGGCCCGCCTGAGCGGGCGGCGCCGTGTGGGCAGCCACTGGTCATGAGTTCGTCCACAGCATGGAGGACGAGGACAAACGGGATGAAAACACAGCTAATCGCCTCTTTCTCTTTGTGTCTGTCTCTCTCAGGACGGGACGGACACAGCAGCTGGACCCGGAAGCCATGTGACCGGCGGCGCCTCATCAACAGCAGCTCAACATCCAGCTCATCGGGACCGACTGCTGGGAGCGCCGAGCAGATCCAGCAGATCCAGAGTTCTCTGTGAGCAGCGGCGTCTCATCCGGCAGGCTTCACCAGGACGGCAGCGCAGATAAGAGACAGCCAGCAAGCCTTCGTATCTTCATCATCGTCCTCCTCCTGCAGCCTTATTGGAAAGGAGGAGCCATTACAGCGGCAGAGCGGAGAGCCTGGTCAGATAAGACGGCGAAGAGGCGGCGGCTGAATCCAGACCAGCTTCTGCTCCTTCCACCGCTCCACTGAGCAAAATCAATATCAGAGAAGAGCCATAAATCACCGCTAATGAGCTGAAATCATGCTTTAAATGTTTGCTAGAGGCTGACATGAAATTAATTTGCCACTTAAAGCAGGGTCGCTAAATACACAGGCGGCCCCGGGGGTCCAGTCCGGCCCCCAGCAGGACTGCTGTGAGGTGTGAACGGTCTGCTGTGCTGACGGAGGATGGCCGGTTCAGGGAGAACTCGGCTCGCTGAGTGATGGAGGCGTAGCGCTCACAGCGGGGGTCCGGCTGAAGCAGCATGTGACGGAGCTGTCCTGGGAGAAGCACAGCAGGGGGCGGCGCTGGTCCCGGACGCCCGGCTCCACGCCTGCTGGTCCTGCTCAGGTTGTGGCTCCAGGTCGGGTATCGGGGTGTCGGGTTACGCTGCCAGTTGAGTGTTGGTCAGGTTACTGCCACCAGGGGGGGTCTGACGCCGGGCGGCTCCAGGGACACGCCCTGCCCTGCCCCAAGTGAAGCGCAAGCAGATGATGCTGGTGTAAAACTACAGGCGCGATGGAGCTGGACAACAACTCCCTGGACTACTTCAGCAGCAACTTGACGGAGTTGGGCGGCGGCACGGCGGCCCCGGCCTGGAGCGAGGCCTCGCTGCTCGGCCTGCGGGTCTCCGTGTACGTGCTGCTGGCCGTGGTCACGCTGGCCACCATGCTGTCCAACGCCTTCGTCATCGCCACCATCTTCATGACCAGGAAGCTCCACACGCCGGCCAACTTCCTGATCGGCTCGCTGGCCCTCACCGACCTGCTGGTGTCCATCCTGGTCATGCCCATCAGCGTCGTGTACACCGTCAGCAAGACGTGGTCGCTGGGCCAGGTGGTGTGCGACGTGTGGCTGTCGTCCGACATCACCTTCTGCACCGCCTCCATCCTGCACCTGTGCGTCATCGCGCTGGACCGCTACTGGGCCATCACCGACGCCCTGGAGTACTCCCGGCGCCGCACCATGCGGCGGGCGGCCGCCATGGTGGCGGTGGTGTGGGTCATCTCAATCTGCATCTCCATCCCACCGCTGTTCTGGCGCCAGGCCAAGGCCCACGAGGAGCTGACGGAGTGCGTGGTGAACGCAGACCAGATCTCCTACACGCTGTACTCCACCTTCGGCGCCTTCTACGTCCCCACCTTGCTGCTCCTCATCCTCTACGGCAGGATCTACGTCGCCGCCCGCTCTCGCATCTTCAAGACGCCGTCGGCCGGGAAGCGGTTCACCACGGCGCAGCTCATCCAGACCTCGGCGGGCTCCTCGCTCTGCTCGCTCAGCTCCGCCTCGCAGCACTCGGGCGGAGTGGGCGGGGCCGGCGGCTCGCCGCTCTTCATCAGCAGCGTGAAGGTGAAGCTGGCGGACAGCGTGCTGGAGAGGAAGCGCCTGTGCGCGGCGAGGGAGAGGAAAGCCACCAAGACGCTGGGAATCATACTGGGCGCCTTCATCGTGTGCTGGCTGCCCTTCTTTGTGGGAACGCTGGTCATGGTCATCTGTAAAGACTGCTGGTTCGACCCCCTGCTGTTCGACACCTTCACCTGGCTGGGATACCTGAACTCCCTGATCAACCCCGTCATCTACACCGCCTTCAACGACGAGTTCAAACAGGCCTTCCAGAAGCTGGTCAAGCTCCGGCGCTGAAGGACCCCTGCTGGGATCCACCTGGTACACTGCTGGGATCCACCTGGTACACTGCTGGGATCCACCTGGGACACTGCTGGGATCCGCCTGGTACACTGCAGGGATCCGCCTGGTACACTGCTGGGATCCACCTGGTACACTGCAGGGATCCGCCTGGGACACTGCTGGGATCCGCCTGGTACACTGCAGGGATCCGCCTGGTACACTGCTGGGATCCACCTGGTACACTGCTGGGATCCACCTGGTACACTGCTGGGATCCACCTGGTACACTGCTGGGATCCACCTGGTACACTGCTGGGATCCGCCTGGTACACTGCAGGGATCCGCCTGGGACACGGGGACCAATGGGAGAAGGGAAACAGGCGAACCGCTGGCGTTGTAGTGCTCCCTCTTGTAAACATGCTAGTTGTGATGTGTTTTGCGTTGCTGTTCCTTCTGTCAGGCCAGAGTGTGTGTGGTCAGTCAGTGTGTGGATCCGTTCAGTCCACCGAGCAGAGAAACGTGTGCATGCATCGGTATTAAGACACACCTTCATCTCGTGGTGAGGGGTGGAGTCTCCTTGTCACAGAGACATTGCAGAGTTTTTGGAGGCCTGTAAATAATCCAGACAGAAGAGGACGAGAAAGACGAGAGGAAGTCAGCGTGACTTCAACCTGCTGGAGAGGAAACGCCATGAAAACCTGAGAAATGTGTTGTGAATCTGTGTTCTGCTGCTGCTGTCTGATTATACTCTGTGGTTCAGTAAAGGACTGAGAAAACCTGCAAATTCTGTGTGTGTGTGTGTGTGTCCTGCTCTCTGGGTAGAGGTGTCAAACATCAGGCCCGTGGACCAAAGCCAGTCATCTAAATCATCTTGTGTTGACTCCAACTCTTCACGCTCCAAAAACATGTTTTCTTGTTTCCTCTTGAGGTCCGACCTGTTCTATAAGAATGTTAAGAGTGAAATGACTCAGAAGCGGTCCAGGCTGAAGGTCCATCCACTGTTCCGGAGTGGTCCTGCAGCAGGTGTCCTGCTGTGTCTGGGCTAGACCAGGGGCTGGACCGGGTTCTGGACCGGGGGCTGGGGCTGGACCGGGGGCTGGACCAGGGGCTGGGGCTGGACCGGGTTCTGGACCGGGGGCTGGACCAGGGTCTGGGCTGGACTGGGTTCTGGACCGGGGGCTGGACCGGGGGCTGGACTGGGTTCTGGACCGGGGGCTGGACCGGGTTCTGGACCGGGGGCTGGGCGGAGTGTGAGCGGTGGAGTCAGCTGCAGGAGGAGGGTTGAGGAGGACTCAGTGTCTACATGCAGATGAGTCATTAGAGAAGCCAACATGGAGATGTCCTCTGAACGCCATAGCAACAAGCCAGTCCTCCTCACATCAGCTCCTCTCACTCAGTCCAGCAGCCCTCAGATCGGCTGCCGGCTGCAGCACAGACACACTTTCAGTGGGATTTTAATTTATGTACGCCTTCACCTTTCTGTCAGACACTATTCACTCTATCTATCTATCTATCTATCTATCTATCTATCTATCTATCTATCTATCTATCTATCTATCTATTTATCACCTCAGCTCTGAAAGTTTGACCGTTTTTCTCCATTGGTGCTGCAGATACAGGGAAGATGCTGGTCAGAGTGTCCCAGGTGATCTCAGGAGATGTGATCTCAGGACTGCAGGTCTGGATTCTGGGTCTGAATTGAGTGATTTAAAGATGGACGGTCTGGACTGGCTTGAGTCTGAGCAGATCTTGAGTGAAGCTGCAGGTTTAACCACTGTGGGGTTTGGATCACGTTTCCTCCTCTGGTCAGTAGACTCAGGGTGTCATCCTCATTCCTGTCTTCAATTCTGAAAGAAAGCCCCACAAAGGCTCCACCCGTCACATGTCGATGGTCTGTGGAGTCTGGACAGACTGATGTGGTCTGTGGAGTCTGGACAGACTGATGTGGTCTGTGGAGTCTGGACAGACTGATGTGGTCTGTAGAGTCTGGACAGACTGATGTGGTCTGTGGAGTCTGGACAGACTGATGTGGTCTGTGGAGTCTGGACAGACTGATGTGGTCTGTGGAGTCTGGACAGACTGATGTGGTCTGTGGAGTCTGAGACCAGCTGAAAGTCCACCTGCTTCACGTGAGGGTCTGAGTGACTCCACAGTTGACCCGGTTCCAGAACCTGCAGAGGACCCGCTGAAAGTCCAGCTGCTGTTGAAGACCAGAGAGGACCGGTCCCGGTGGACTCACTAAACCGTCTCCACTCAGTCCAGCTGGTCCCGGGCTTCAGCCCATCATGACCACCTTTCACTGTCCAATCAGAGCCGCTGGACCTAACTGGAGGACGGCAGTGTTTCAGTAGGAGCAGAGGTCAGAGGTCAGCCATGCTTCCTGCCATGAGTTAGCATTCAGCTACCGGCAGAGCCCAGGAAGCCTGGTGTACTGCTTGATCTTTAAACTGCTGAGACCAAATGGTTCCGCGTTCCGGTCTGGGTGGTCCGCAGACCTGAAGCACTGAAGCAGAGACACTCCTGAAGGGTCAGCTGAACACCCAGCCCCATTAGAGAAGATTTATCTGTACTGATCCCACAGTTAGCCCGGCGCTGGCTGGCCTGGGGCTCTGGAGGTCCCAGGTCAGTCAGTCAGTCTTGATGGGTTCATATGAAGGACTGGATTCGACAGAGATTCCAGCTGATGGACATCTGAGCTCAGCAAACAGCACAGTGTGTCCATGTGGGGCTCAGAGTCCAGCTTTAACAGCCGGTCACTGAAACAGGGGGTCCGGGTGCCAGTCTGGACCACTTTGACCCGGAGATGACCCCCCGAATGCTAGTCTAAAGGTCAAGTCGCCAGGCTGGAAGTGTCCCCTCCTCCCTGGTGACAGTAGTACAGCTGAAAGAGCAGGAATGAAGAGTGAGGTCAAAGGTTAACCCCGTCCTGCTGCTGCACGTTCCTCACATCACTCAGGAGAACAGTAATAATAGTAATAAATAAACTTTATCTATATATCACCTTTCAAGAGCATCAAGCCACAAGGTGCTTTACAGAAGCAGAAAACAACCAGGGATAAAAACACAGAGCAGAAATCAGCAGAACACAAAAGAGATAAACAACAACAAAGCACACAAAAGCTAGTCTAGAAGACGGGTCTTCAGCTGATTTTTAAAAGTGTCAAGAGTGGCCGCTGATCTTGTGGGAGGGAGTTCTACAGAGCGGCGCCACAACCTCAACCGCACGGTCTGCTTTAGTTCTCAGCCTCGAAGGAGGGACCAGCAGCAGGCCCTGATCAGAGGACCTCAGGGACCTGCTGGGGACAGAAGGCTGCAGCAGATCTCTCATGTAGGCCGGCCTGGCCATGCAGAGCTCTGTAAGTCACCACAACGACTTTAAATTGTACCCGAAACTTAATGGGGAGCCAGTGAAGAGGGACCCATGGGACCTCCTGGGAGTCCTGGTCAGCAGTCTGGCAGTGGCGTTCTGGACCACAGGAGGAGCCGCTCAGCTCAAGCTTCAGCAGAACCTTCTGGTCTGAACAGCCTCAAAACGTGAGGGTCAGCAGAACCAGAGACCAGCGGAGGGAACATGAGGACCAGCTGACAGGACATGAGGACCAGCTGACAGGACATGAGGACCAGCTGACAGGACATGAGGACCAGCTGAGGGAACATGAGGACCAGCTGACAGGACATGAGGACCAGCTGAGGGAACATGAGGACCAGCTGACAGGACATGAGGACCAGCTGAGGGAACATGAGGACCAGCTGACAGGACATGAGGACCAGCTGATAGGACATGAGGACCAGCTGACAGGACATGAGGACCAGCTGACAGGACATGAAGAGTATCTACTGAAATAGACCTTAAAACACACAGTGTGTGTGTGGGAGAGAGTAGATCTCACACTGATCAGCAGATCTCATATTGATTAATACATGTCACAGTGATCATTAGATCTTATATTGATCAGTAGATGTTCCAGTGATCAGTAGATCTCACATTTGTAGTATTAGGCATAGTGGGCTCCATCTCCCATAATGCAATGCTTCTACTGGTGTACCTGACTTCCTGTTTACTAAAAGAAAGCATGTTGCTTACAAGAGTCCACCGTGTCCTCATTATACAATCGCGTTGGATAGCAAATCAGAGGAGTATCAAGTAAATTCTCTCCTGTATGCGATGGGAGATGCTGCTGCTGATGTTTTGGCAGTTTTGCCATTAACTGCTGACGAAAAAAAGCAATACAATGCAGTGAAAACGGCATTTGAAAAACACTACGTAGGAAAACACAACGTCATCTTTGAGAGAGCTCAGTTCAACTGCAGGCGTCAACAGGATGGTGAGAACGCAGAATAATTCTTCACAGCTGTTCACAAACTCGCAGAAAACTGTGGATTCAGAGTGCTCAAAGAGGACCTGATTCAGGACAGACTTGTACTGGGAATAAAAGACAAGAAACTGTCAGAAGCTCTACAAATGGACTCTGACTTAACCCCTGCTAAAGCCATACAGAGAGTCAGACAGAGTGAAACTGTGAAGAAGCAGCAAACAATTCTACACAGTAATTCTGCAGAAGACATGAACATGGACTCAATCAAAGCAAACATGAAGAAAGAAAAACCTCAGGCATGGCAACAGTCAAAGAAAGCACAAAAGCTAGTAAAGCAGGTTGACAAGGAGTTCGGCCGCTGTGGAAGAAAGAGCAAACACTGTCTGTCCAGCCAGAGAGGTACAGTGCAGAAAATGTGAGGAAAAAATGCAGTTTGCTGTAGTTTGTCATAGGAGTGAAGCTGCAGGATTAGAAGAAGTCACATAAAATCTAAATGACACAGATAGTGACGACTGTGTGTTCTTAGGAGAAACTGGTACAGAGAGGTCAGAGCCCTGGGTGGAACAGGTCAAGTTAAATGGAGAAAATGTCCAGTTTAAGCTTGACACAGGGGCAGATGTTGCGTCCATTCCTGAAATGCTGTACAAACCAGAAAGAGATGGCAAGCTGCAGACACCCAAAAAGACACTTTTAGGGCCAGGCAGTTACCCCCTAAAAGTAAAAGGCTGCTTTGGAGCGCAGCTGGTAGTGAAAGGCCGCTGACCATTGCCAGATGTCTACTTAGTGTCAGGTCTAGTACAGCCTCTGTGAAGCATTGGGGCTGGCGGTCAGAGTAGACACTGTCACTGAACCTGAGACAGATTTCAGAGCAGCATATCCTACAGTGTTTCAAGGTTTAGGCAAACTAAAAGAGCCTTACCACATAGAGCTAGAGCAGGGAGCCATACCCATAGCTCTTTCAGCCCCCGGCGTGTCCCTCTCCCCCTCAGAGACGCAGTTAGGGAAGAGTTGAGCAGAATGGAAAAAATGGGAGTCTTTTCAAAAGTTACTGAGCCTATGGAGTGGTGCTCAGGCATCGCCGTCATTCCCAGACCTGCCAATAAGCCACCCAGGATCTGCGTGGACCTCACACCCCTAAACACAGCAGTGAAAAGGGAACGCCACATTCTCCCTGCAGTGGGTCAAACGCTCGCACTGATGAAAGATGCTCAAGGTTTACAAAGTTGGACGCCTGTTCTGGATTTTGGCAAATCCCCCTCACACCAGAGTCACGGCCCCTCACAACCTTCATCACGCCTTTTGGGAGGTTTCAGTTCAATCGCCTTCCCTTTGGCATAGCATCAGCACCCGAGCATTTCCAAAGGAGAATGTCGCAGATGCTGGAGGACTCTGATGGTCTAATCTGTCATGCCGACGACATACTTGTATACGGCAGGGACAGACAAGAGCATGATGAGAGACTGCACCGTGTGCTTCAAAAGTTCCAAAGGAGGGTCTCACTCTGAATGAGAAGTGTGAGTTTGCCAAAAGAGAGATTATGTTCGTTGGACACAAAGTTTCAGCAAAAGGCATTGAAGCTGACCCAAAAAAGATAAAGGCAATCCAGCAGCTGCCACAGTCAAAGTGTGTGGAAGATGTGCAACATCTTTTGGGCATGGCTAACTACCTCGTCAAGTTCATGCCACAGCTGGCCACCATCACAACACCACTTAAGGAGCTGCAAAAGGAGAGAAACGAGTGGATCTGGGCAGAGCCACAGGAGACAGCATTCCAGAAACTGAAGGACATACTCAGCTCTCCTGAAGTGCTCGCTCAGTACCCCAACACAGCTGACACAAGAGTTGCTGCAGATGCATCACCATACAGTACTGGAGTTGTACTCACACAGAAGCAGAGTGACGGCATGTGGCACCCAGTGACCTACATTTCCAGAGGACTAACTGATACAGAGAGACGCTATGCGCAAACAGAAAAGGAGGCGCTAGCGGTCACATGGGCGTGTGAGAGACTTTCATCATATTTCATGGTCTTCAGTTCACGCTCATCACGGACCACAAACCCCTGCTACTTCTTCTGAGCACGAGAGGCTTGGACAATCTTCCTCCTCGAATCCTAAGTTTCAGGCTTAGGCTGCTCCGATTCGCAGTCACAATCGTTCATGTTCCAGGGAAGAACCTCGTCACAGCTGATGCCGTGCCCCGTTGGCAGGTCCGCCCTCTGCAGGAGATTTACAGTTGGAGAAAGAGGTATCCTGTCTCCCCGCCACAGACAAAAAGCTGGAAGAGATCAAGTCAGCACAAGAAGAAGACAAAGTGTGCACAAAAGTGAAGGACTACTGTGTTACAGGTTGGCCAGAAAAATATAAGCTGTATCCAGATGTCAAAGCTTTCTGGCAACACAAGATGAACTTACATGTTGGTCACGGCCTTCTCAGGGGACTTGTGATCCCACCACCTTTAAGAGCAGACATTTTGCAACGTCTGCACGCAGGTCATCAAGGGATTACCAAATGCAGGGTCAGAGCTAAGGAATCGGTCTGGTGGACCAGCTCAGATAGGTCAAATAGTGGACACACGTGAAACATGTCAAAAGTACAGACTTCAGACCTGTGAACCGCTGCTGTCCACTCCACTTCCGGACCGCCTTCGGCAGAAGGTTGGACTGGATCTGTTTGAGTGGTCAAAGAAACAGTAGATTTTGATCATTGACTTTTTCTCGAGATACATTGAAGTGGCACAGCTCAATCAAACGTCAGCAGAGGTCACTATTAAAGCTGTCAAAGAGGCCTTTGCTAGACACGGAACTCCAGAGACTGTGGTATCAGATAACGGGCCGCAGTTTTCGTTAGTACAGTTCAAACAGTTTGTGCAGGAGTACCACTTCACACACATCACAAGCAGCCCGAGGTACCCCCAGACCAATGGTGAGGCGGAACGTGCTGTTCGTACCAGCAAGGACCTGTGGAAAAGGACAATGACTTTAACAGAGCGCTGCTGGCATACAGATCAACCCCACTGGAACACGGGTTTTCAACAGCCCATCTGCTTATGGGAAGATACCTCCGCACCGTCCTACCTCAACGGGATACAGTCAGGTCGGCATCAATCCAAGTCGGCATCAAGCCAAGTCAGCCTCGTGGGGGGGCTCTCAAATGGCCGAGTTGGTCGGTGCCGACTTGACTGTAAGCTGCTTACCAACTCGGCCTAAAGCCTTTTTTTTTTATCATGATGCCGGATGGCGGCACGACGATTTGCACAGTTTTTTGACGATCTGTTTGAACCGAGTAGCTTAGCTACGAGCGCTTAGCGGCTGTCTGGTCATGGGACCGGTCCCCAAGGCATTCTGGGAATCGTAGTGCAAGGATGCTGGCTGCAGTGCGACGATTTGCACAGTTTTTTTCGTGCGCCACTTCACCTCACGTAGCAGGCGGGAGACTGGAGGACAAACTGTATGATGATGGTGTCTGACAGGTTAGAGGTGGATAATGTACCTGGAGCTTCATGTTTGACGTCTTGTTTGAACCGAGTAGCTTAGCTACGAGTGCGCAGCGCGAGCGGCTGTCTGGTCATGTGACCAGATCATGTGACCAGGCGGCGTTTGATCAATCCAGTCGCCTGCATTATAATTGTAACTGTGCAAATCCTGGAGCTGATGCCGACTGCGGTGCGACGATTTGCACAGTTTTATAATTATAATGCGTGATTTAAAAAAAAGAGGTTGGTAAGCAGCTTACAGTCAAGTCGGCACCGACCAACTCGGCCACTTGAGAGCCCCCCCCCCCCCGCGAGGCCGACTTGGCTTGATGCCGACTTGACTGTAATACTACCTCAACTCACGACCAAGTTGGATCTAAGTGGCCAAACCTGCCAATTTTTTGAAAGGAGGAGCAGGCGAAACACTACAACCGGACACACCGAGCCAGACCACTCTCCAAACTAACACCTGGACAGAAGGTTTGGATTTCTACTGAAGGGACTTCAGGAGAAGTTGACAGACCTGCTCACGCTCCAAGATCTTACGTGGTTGAGACTGACAGAGGTCTTCTCAGGAGAAACAGGAACCACTTGAGACCTACAGGGGCTACCACCAGATCTGGTCGTGTGGTGAAACCTCCTGATAAAATGGATTTGTAAAAGAGTCCATTTGTTGCAGTTAAAGGGGCTGTATCATGCAAAATTCACTTTTTGTATGTTTAAACCTTGTTATATAGTTATTTACTCATCAAAAACACCCCAAAGCAGTTTTTTCCTTCATGCCTGTGTGTTTGAGCTTTCCTTGTTTTTCTCCTGCTCAGAGAGGCAGCCCCTCCCGCACCATGAAAACAGTCTGTCTGTTCTAGTGACGTCAGGAGCAGCAGAACGCTCCCCTGAGCCCCGCCCCTTCCCCTGAGCCCGCCCCCTTCACCTGAGCCCCGCCCCTCTTCACCTGAGCCCCGCCCCCTTCACCTGAGCTGGCCCCTTCCCCTGAGCCCGCCCCTCTTCCCCTCCCCTGCAGGTCCTCGGTCGTGAAACGGCCAAGTCAATCAGCGTTGCCGCTTTTTGTTTTCAATTTTTTTGGCGACTTCCGTTGGCTAAACCGGAAGTGACGCCATCGCTGCGCGTATTATAACCATCGTCTGAAAGCTGCAATAAGTAAAATTACAGCCGAAACACCAACAATCAAGCAAGAGCCAGAGTCTGTGCCTGGTGAGTTTCTAACAGGAAAAGACGTTTTCGCATGTCTTTGCGTGTAGAGAAGCTAGAGCTAATGAGCTAATGCTAACCCTTAGAGAAGCTAACGCATTTTGATGACGTATTTGTTTTGAAGCGCTGATTGGCTGAAGTACGCTGTCAGTCAAAGTCAACAGGGGGAGAGGCGGGATTTTCAGTGAAACAGAGCATTTTTTCTTCCAGGTTTCAGAATTAGCCCCAGAAAATATTTAATTTCACACAAAATGACTTTTCCTTAGCGCCAAAAATAATCTATTACCATGTTAGAGCCTATAGTAGAGTTTGGACTAGCTAAAAAAGCATGATACAGCCCCTTTACAGAAAGAAATAAGAATGCTTTGTATACTGTTGTTCAGGAAATATGCAGCTGCAACTCAAAGGAAAAACTATTGTTTATTTTGAAAAATAAGTCACAGCACTTCAGTGTTTATGCTGTCAGTCACTTTGCATGCCTGTTCATCTGATAAAGCATGACTTTAGCTAAAGAGAGGAGGTGTAGTATTAGGCATAGTGGGCTCCATCTCCCATAATGCAATGCTTCTCCTGGTGTATCTGACTTCCTGTTTACTGAAAGAAAGCACGTTGCTAACAAGAGTCCACCGTGTCCCGTGTCCTCATTATTCAACATTGATAGATGTTCCATTGATCAGATTACTGGCGCTCTTATTGATCAGTAGATGATACAGTGATCACTGATCTAATATTGATTAGTAGATGTTCCAGTGATCAGTAGATCTCATATTGATCAGTAGGGTGTTCCAGGGATCAGTGGATCTCAGTTTGTTTTCTCAGTGAAGGTCAGTTTTCTCCCATCTCTTCCCTCTCTGTCAGTGCGAGGTTGTGTTGTTGATCCCTGCAGTTTGTTTGACCAGAATGTCTAGATGGGGGGATTCAGTAGGGTTTCGGATCCATTCTGGCCTTCAGGACCTTTTGAAGACCACACTGTGTCTTCACTGTGGATGTGTCCTGGAGCCTGGACTCCTGGCTAATGATGTAGCGTTAGCATGAGGCCCTGCCTTCCAGAGGTTGAACTGTGCTAACGGTGAGGCACGCTGTGGGTTCGGGCGCTGCAGTCAGCTGGACCTCAACACACAGCGTGTGAATAATGCAGCTGTTCTCCACATGAGGAGGAGGTCCGTCCACCAGCAGCTCCCATTCTGATTAACAGGCACATATGCGATCTGACAGGCCGGCCTCCGCCCACTCGCTCTCCGTCTGCAGCACATGCATATTCAGCGTGGCCTGTACGCTCCCTGTAAGCAATCCCACGCACTCACATGGACACGGCTAACCCACAGCTCGCTCACACACCACACACACACACACACACACACACACACACACACACACACACACACACACACACACACACAAACAAGTCACTCTGACGAAATACACTCTGCCCAGAGACTCTAACTCGAACCAGAGAGCATGAAACCACGAGCTGATCGAATGACTGGAATGAAGACACACTGTCATGCTGTTTTGTCTCTGGCAGGTAGAAGACGGACTTTTCTACACAATCTAGAAATGGATGTTAGCTGGCTGAGTCTGTGGAAGATGTTGTTCTGCAGCTGGATGAAATGTCCGAAAGATGATCTTCATTTTCTTCGCTTCTGTATTTTGCTCCATTCGGTTACATTTGAACACTAATTGGCGTCAGCCCGCTCTGTGTGGAAGTCAGTCCATAAATAGTGAAGCGAAACAATGAAAGTGGACAAACAGCGAGCCTGGAACAGCAGGAAGGGAGACGTTCACTGAAAGACACAGCAGAGGTCTGGATAACAAGCTCTGCTTCATGAAAGCAGAATCTGAAACACAAGCAGGCTGCAGGCCAGGCTGCTAGCTCCAGGAGCAGCAAACTGACGGAAGACTTCCTGCACAACCAGACCCAGAGGAGACTTCCTGCAGAACCAGACTCAGAGGAGACTTCCTGCAGAACCAGACCCAGAGGAGACTTCCTGTAGAACCAGACCCAGAGGAGACTTCCTGCAGAACCAGACCCAGAGGAGACTTCCTGCACAACCAGACCCAGAGGAGACTTCCTGTAGAACCAGACCCAGAGGAGACTTCCTGCAGAACCAGACCCAGAGGAGACTTCCTGCAGAACCAGACTCAGAGGAGACTTCCTGCAGAACCAGACTCAGAGGAGACTTCCTGCAGAACCAGACCCAGAGGAGGCTTCCTGCAGAACCAGACCCAGAGGAGACTTCCTGCACAACCAGACCCAGAGGAGGCTTCCTGCAGAACCAGACCCAGAGGAGACTTCCTGCACAACCAGACCCAGAGGAGACTTCCTGCAGAACCAGACCCAGAGGAGACTTCCTGCAAAACCAGACCCAGAGGAGACTTCCTGCACAACCAGACCCAGAGGAGACTTCCTGCAGAACCAGACCCAGAGGAGACTTCCTGCAGAACCAGACCCAGAGGAGGCTTCCTGCAGAACCAGACCCAGAGGAGACTTCCTGTAGAACCAGACCCAGAGGAGACTTCCTGCAGAACCAGACTCAGAGGAGACTTCCTGCACAACCAGACCCAGAGGAGGCTTCCTGCAGAACCAGACTCAGAGGAGACTTCCTGCACAACCAGACCCAGAGGAGGCTTCCTGCACAACCAGACCCAGAGGAGACTTCCTGCACAACCAGACCCAGAGGAGGCTTCCTGCAGAACCAGACCCAGAGGAGACTTCCTGCACAACCAGACCCAGAGGAGGCTTCCTGCAGAACCAGACTCAGAGGAGACTTCCTGTAGAACCAGACCCAGAGGAGACTTCCTGCACAAGCAGACCCAGAGGAGACTTCCTGTGGAACCAGACCCAGAGGAGACTTCCTGCACAACCAGACCCAGAGGAGACTTCCTGCACAACCAGACCCAGAGGAGACTTCCTGTAGAACCAGACTCAGAGGAGGCTTCCTGTAGAACCAGACCCAGAGGAGACTTCCTGTAGAACCAGACCCAGAGGAGACTTCCTGTAGAACCAGACTCAGAGGAGACTTCCTGTAGAACCAGACCCAGAGGAGACTTCCTGTAGAACCAGACCCAGAGGAGACTTCCTGTAGAACCAGACTCAGAGGAGACTTCCTGTAGAACCAGACTCAGGGGAGACTTCCTGTAGAACCAGACCCAGAGGAGACTTCCTGTAGAACCAGACCCAGAGGAGACTTCCTGTAGAACCAGACTCAGAGGAGACTTCCTGTAGAACCAGACTCAGGGGAGACTTCCTGTAGAACCAGACCCAGAGGAGACTTCCTGTAGAACCAGACCCAGAGGAGACTTCCTGTAGAACCAGACTCAGAGGAGACTTCCTGCACAACCAGACCCAGAGGAGACTTCCTGTAGAACCAGACCCAGAGGAGGCTTCCTGTAGAACCAGACTCAGAGGAGACTTCCTGTAGAACCAGACCCAGAGGAGACTTCCTGTAGAACCAGACCCAGAGGAGACTTCCTGTAGAACCAAACCCAGAGGAGGCTTCCTGTAGAACCAGACCCAGAGGAGATTTCCTGTAGAACCAGACCCAGAGGAGACTTCCTGTAGAACCAGACTCAGAGGAGACTTCCTGCACAACCAGACCCAGAGGAGACTTCCTGTAGAACCAGACTCAGAGGAGGCTTCCTGCACAACCAGACCCAGAGGAGACTTCCTGTAGAACCAGACTCAGAGGAGACCTCCTGTAGAACCAGACCCAGAGGAGACTTCCTGTAGAACCAGACCCAGAGGAGGCTTCCTGTAGAACCAGACCCAGAGGAGACTTCCTGTAGAACCAGACTCAGAGGAGACTTCCTGTAGAACCAGACCCAGAGGAGACTTCCTGCAGAACCAGACTCAGAGGAGACTTCCTGTAGAACCAGACTCAGAGGAGACTTCCAGCAGAACCAGACTCAGAGGAGACTTCCTGGAGAACCAGACTCAGAGGAGACTTCCTGTAGAACCAGACCCAGAGGAGACTTCCTGTAGAACCAGACCCAGAGGAGGCTTCCTGCACAACCAGTCTCAGAGGAGACTTCCTGTAGAACCAGACCCAGAGGAGGCTTCCTGTAGAACCAGACCCAGAGGAGACTTCCTGTAGAACCAGACCCAGAGGAGACTTCCTGTAGAACCAGACTCAGAGGAGACTTCCTGTAGAACCAGACCCAGAGGAGACTTCCTGTAGAACCAGACTCAGAGGAGGCTTCCTGCACAACCAGACCCAGAGGAGACTTCCTGTAGAACCAGACTCAGGGGAGACTTCCTGCAGAACCAGACTCAGAGGAGACTTCCTGTAGAACCAGACCCAGAGGAGGCTTCCTGTAGAACCAGACCCAGAGGAGACTTCCCGTAGAACCAGACCCAGAGGAGGCTTCCTGCACAACCAGTCCCAGAGGAGACTTCCTGTAGAACCAGACCCAGAGGAGGCTTCCTGTAGAACCAGACCCAGAGGAGACTTCCTGTAGAACCAGACCCAGAGGAGACTTCCTGTAGAACCAGACTCAGAGGAGACTTCCAGCAGAACCAGACTCAGAGGAGACTTCCTGTAGAACCAGACTCAGAGGAGACTTCCTGTAGAACCAGACCCAGAGGAGACTTCCTGTAGAACCAGACCCAGAGGAGACTTCCTGTAGAACCAGACTCAGAGGAGACTTCCTGTAGAACCAGACTCAGGGGAGACTTCCTGTAGAACCAGACCCAGAGGAGACTTCCTGTAGAACCAGACCCAGAGGAGACTTCCTGTAGAACCAGACCCAGAGGAGACTTCCTGTAGAACCAGACTCAGAGGAGACTTCCTGCACAACCAGACCCAGAGGAGACTTCCTGTAGAACCAGACCCAGAGGAGGCTTCCTGTAGAACCAGACTCAGAGGAGACTTCCTGTAGAACCAGACCCAGAGGAGACTTCCTGTAGAACCAGACCCAGAGGAGACTTCCTGTAGAACCAGACTCAGAGGAGACTTCCTGCACAACCAGACCCAGAGGAGACTTCCTGTAGAACCAGACTCAGAGGAGGCTTCCTGCACAACCAGACCCAGAGGAGACTTCCTGTAGAACCAGACTCAGGGGAGACTTCCTGCAGAACCAGACTCAGAGGAGACTTCCTGTAGAACGAGACCCAGAGGAGACTTCCTGTAGAACCAGACTCAGAGGAGACTTCCTGTAGAACCAGACTCAGGGGAGACTTCCTGTAGAACCAGACTCAGAGGAGACTTCCTGGAGAACCAGACCCAGAGGAGACTTCCTGTAGAACCAGACCCAGAGGAGACTTCCTGTAGAACCAGACTCAGAGGAGACTTCCTGTAGAACCAGACTCAGGGGAGACTTCCTGTAGAACCAGAGCCAGAGGAGACTTCCTGCAGAACCAGACTCAGAGGAGACTTCCTGTAGAACCAGACCCAGAGGAGACTTCCTGTAGAACCAGACCCAGAGGAGACTTCCTGCAGAACCAGACTCAGAGGAGACTTCCTGCAGAACCAGACCCAGAGGAGACTTCCTGCAGAACCAGACTCAGAGGAGACTTCCTGTAGAACCAGACTCAGAGGAGACTTCCTGTAGAACCAGACTCAGGGGAGACTTCCTGTAGAACCAGACTCAGAGGAGACTTCCTGTAGAACCAGACTCAGAGGAGACTTCCTGTAGAACCAGACTCAGCGGAGACTTCCTGCAGAACCAGACCCAGAGGAGACTTCCTGTAGAACCAGACTCAGAGGAGACTTCCTGTAGAACCAGACTCAGAGGAGACTTCCTGCAGAACCAGACCCAGAGGAGACTTCCTGCAGAACCAGACTCAGAGGAGACTTCCTGTAGAACCAGACTCAGAGGAGACTTCCTGTAGAACCAGACCCAGAGGAGACTTCCTGTAGAACCAGACCCAGAGGAGACTTCCTGTAGAACCAGACCCAGAGGAGACTTCCTGTAGAACCAGACCCAGAGGAGACTTCCTGTGGAACCAGGGACAGAACCACAACCAGTATGTAAGCTGGTCCAAAAGGACACCCTGGGTCAGAAAGAGACTAGATCTTCTTGGTCCCCTCAAAGACATTCAGAAAAAGAAATCCTATATGAACTGAAATGAAACCAGAACCAGAACCAGAATCAGAACTACATGGAACACAATCAAGTTCAAATGTAGGCAAATAATCAAGAACACACTCAAAGGTGTAAAATGTAAACCAGCAGAATGACCACAAGAAGTTCCAGTCTCATCCTGGATCCAGGTCTGGGTCTGAAGCTCCTTTGTAGTTTTTGCCTGTTGCTTGAACACGTTTTGCAAAACTTGGCTCATTGTGTCAAAACTCTACACACAAGCAAATGAGACACAACACTGGGAAACAAACCATTCACATCTATGTCAGATTGAAACTCTGCTATCAAAATCTAACAATCCTTTGTCAAAAAGTCACTCTGATGACAAAATGATGCCCACTTGCATCATGTGAATACACTTTCAGATCAGCAGCAACACACTAGTCTACTTTATATAAAACACTGCCGTCTTTCATTTTCACTCTTTTTATTCAGTTCCACAGAAGGCACGTTTTCACAGCAAACGAAAAATAAAATACTCAATCCAAAATCATTACATTACAGTAGTGTATTTTACAGTACAGTAAATTCAGTTAAAGCAAAAATAAAACAAATTAAAGCCGCAAGCGGCGTCAAAAGGCAACTCGCCCGCTGCTTACCTGACCCGCCTCGTCAAAAAGTGTTTAAGATTTGGTTTGGATTGGAGTCATTATGTAGGAATGGCAGCCATTTATCATGCACCAAAAAGGGCAAAAGTTGACATCAATTTTGCGGTGTTGCCACGTGGAAACCGTGAACTGAAGATTTATGATTTGGATAACTTTTAATTGTCTACTCGTGTAGATGGTGTCCACCAAATTTCAGCTCATTTGGAGAAGCGCGCGATCAAAACGAACATTTTGTACGCCGTCCTGGAAAACGCTGACTCAGCAATTTTGAAAATTCAATCCCAGCTCGCTGCTTTCCTGCTTTTCTGAGGGCGGGGTCATAATAATATTTTTTGTTTGTCCCAACAAGGCTCATTTGTATACCGAATTTTGTGGCTGTAGGACAAAGTTTATTGCCGACCACCTCCCATTGACGCAATGCATTTTGATTTTTGCAGGTGGCGCTGTCTGTTGTGGAATTTTTGGTGAATCAGAGCCAAAGATGACGAGTCAAGGTGTTGACGCTGCACAAGGAGGATTTATTGAGGATTGCAGAGGAAGCACACACAAATCAGCTGATTGAGAGCAAGGCTGTTGCTCCGAGGAGAATCCAACCCGACTCTGGCATGACTTCCGGCCATGCCATCTCATATAGCTAGATCTCACGAGACTAGCAGACGCTGTTTCCAAGTGACTTCAGACAAAACAGAGCGGCTTCACACTGTGTTCCTGAGGACTTTGAAAACAAAGCATTATTCCATATCAATCCCTCCTGTTGTTAAATTTCAATTTAGACAAAACCAGACACAAAATAAATTCGAATTTTAACAATAATCTAACTCACTATTGGAAACAGTAAAGCCAGACAAAGTAAAACCACTTTTCATTTGTGTCACACGTCAATATTAATGTTCTCCATAAACATCAATAAGATCAGTTCCTCCAAGTGCATTGTCATTTTTATTTTATATGTCCTAAGTTACCTATGTTTCAACGACCATTTCCAACTGATCCACTGTCATAAAAAAACACCAAGCAGCACTCAGTCATGGATGCACAATTTAAACAAACCAGCACCATGGGACAGTGACAGCTGGAAATACCTTCATGCCAAACAATCAATCCTGGTCCAGGCCAATCAACCAGGAAGGCAAAAGACAATCAGTGGCCGCGATGTGTCCAATCAAGCTAAACTAAGAAAAGAAAGAAAAACCCTTAAAATTAGCAAACACATTGAACAACAATAAAACACTGAACATCTGGTCGTTCTCAAAGTCAGTCATCAATGTCAATGTTAGTTTGTTAGTAAGTTAGTTTGTCAGCCGTAACACAGTCATAGTCACATTCACACATATTCAATTGAGCAGATATTTCAAAGGTAAAAGTAAAACCACAGATTGATGGCTTCACACCCCGACCCCCCTGCTGACAGGCACTCTGTGCTTTATTCACCAGCAGCAGAATGTGACGCATGCACTACGCATCCGTCGCCCCGAACCAAAACCTGCTGCAATGATAATCTCTGCTGGAGCATCAGCTGCTCACAGACTATTTAGGAGCCCAGGAACCCAGTCAGGAGTCTGCAAGAGAAATAAGCATCAGGGTGAAACCGTGATCCATGTGTCCAAACCAGAATACCTGTAGAGAACCGTCCCTTCTCTTGGAATAGAGATGACAGGGCGGTCTGTAGCCAGGTAATCCCAGACCAGAGGCTGATGTTTAGTCTTCTTCCAGATGTTAACCCTCACGTGACATTGTCTCTGTTCACTCCAGTCCTGCAGAAACATCCTTGTGTGGTTGTTTCGAACACAGAGTCTACAGCTGCAAACCAAAAATCCAGTGACGACAGCATTCTGCCAGACCTAGAAAAGACAACGTCTCTTCTTTTAGTCTGTAGCGGCAGATTAGACCACAGTTCAGGTCTTCCCGAGGACCAGGACCGGTTCTTCTCCTCCAGATCCTCTCCTCCAGAACGTGTCCAAGGAACGTCACTTTCAGCTGCAGCTGGGCTCAGGATGCTCGGCGGCCTCCCTCAGGGAGACGGTTCAGGAGTAGAACAGTGTCAGGCTCTTCAAGCTTCCTTCAACCTTTTGGTGCGAAAACATCAACCTCATACTGTATCAGAGTTCCACCTGACAGGTCCAGATCCAGATCCCCTCACTGCCGATGCACGAACTCCCAGACTAGAGACAAAGTCCTGGGCCAAATGTGAAACATTATTTACCTTTTTAGGTGAATGCAGGCAAATATTGCCTTTCAGGATCCAATCTGAGTGAAAATAATGCAGCAGACAGGTCAGACAGGTCAACGACTGGATAGCAGCATGAGTCAGAGGTCCAAAAGACAAAATGATTTTAAAATCAGTAGATTTTGAAGTAGCAGATAGTACAGTTCAGTTGATTTCTATAAAATCTTGGAAAAATGTCCACCCATCAGGTCCTCCTCTTCTTGGTGTAGAAAGAGTCGGTACTAAACATCACTGAATCATTCAATGACTTCATAAAACATTCAATACCTCCCATGACTTCTGGACAAACATTCTATTGTCTATCTGTATCAGTTAGACATTTAGCTCCAGTGTGATTCTGTGAGGTTTAGTCGATGCTAAATCTGAGTAATCTCTTTATAGTTAGTCCACAAATTCTCCAACTAAATCAAATAAAGGTGCAAATGTAATTCATTTCAGTAGATTTCAAAGTTAGGAATGTAGATTCATAGACAGTAACAAATTCTTGTAGCACAGTCATGTAAAAACATTGTCATGCTAGTTTTGTTATGTCGAAGGGGAAGGTCGAGATAAACCTGTTGCTTCTGTCTCCCCCTTCCCTCAGTTTGAAAACCCGGAGTGTGACCTCCAAGTTATTTCATTGAAACTGTATTGAAACAAATTCATTTAATTAATTCACTTTAATTCTTCACCCATCTGAGCAATTGGTCGATAATTAAAACCATTTCACTAAAGCCCCACACCCTGTGTTCAGGTTACAGTGATGTGGGGGGGAAGTGACCATCATGGAGGCTTCCTGCTGCCTCTGGTTCAGTCTGATCAGGACTGTTCAGCCCATCGACCCACTGATATCTTCCTAGTGACTTATAAAACAAACAAAACACATAATTCATTCAAAAGCTAAAAAAGTAAGGAATTTAAAACTCTTTAAAGTCTAAACTCTCTTCCCCCCAGTGTGTGTGTTCTTGGCCTGACCTTGTCGCGGTCATGCTGCCTCATATTTTCCATCACGTAGCGGTACGCCGTTATCACGTCCGATGTTTTCACGTCGTAATCAAACCCACAGCCTCCACAGCCTCCTCCCAGCAGCCACCAGGAGCAGCCGTCTCCAAGAATGCGTCCACTGCTTTCGCAGTCACAACATCTCCCCTCCTGTATGGAAAGTCTCAGCAGAACAGAAGAACAGAGAATCACCACACATGTCATCATCATAGAAAAACCAATTTTCTCGCTAAAATCTGAGTTTCATCACTCCTGTGTGTGTGTGTGTGTGTGTGTGTATGTCTGCACTTCCCGCTGCTGACCGAGCTTCTCCCTCCCGGTTGGCTGGTGCAGTGCAGCTGGCCGTGAGGATCGGGGCTGTGGATCGGAGCGGCGAGTGCCTGTACAGGACTTTATAACAAAACAAACACTCAAAAGAGAAAAACATATTAGTATATTATCATATTTGTCTATCAAACAGTGTGACTGGTGGACCTTCGTCTCCATTCTCTCACTAGTGCTGATATTTTCTCTGGATTGTTTTCTGTTCAGGGTCCTCGGCTCCTCAGCAGTCTGATAAGGAGGAACCACTGAAAGAAGTGCTTTCTTCAGCTCACTTTGGAGGGTTTAAAATAGTGTGGAAATTTTGTCAAAGAAAATAGACTGCCTCTCAAATTCAGCAAATTCAGGTTGTCTTTTCTCTTTAACACAATCATGAATAATCATCCTGAGAGTTTGTCCTCAGGGAACCATCCTCAAACCTGTCAATGACCCAAGCAGTGACCTCTGACCCTGCATGCAGCTGGCAGTCTTGGAGAAATCAGTTTTCTCTCAAACAGGCCTGAATCACATGCTCTACAGCATTATCCAGGAAACGGTTCACAGGTGGCTCTCCTGGCCTCTGCCCACCTACTGAAGATGGAACAGAAAAGAAACTTATTTTGACAAACTTCCAGAGGCAGAGGTTTCTGAAAATTTAGCACTGAAGTACAAATACTGCTACATTGATTAATGCTCAATGACCCGTAAAAGTACCAGTATCAGAAAATACTTATGAGTGCAAAGCATGTCTCTAGACAAACTGCTCAAAGTATTGTTACTTTTAACCAATGGATGTTTAGTGTTGTCAGTAGCAGACATCTTATTTGATTCATCTGATAAAATACTGCATTCAAAGTTTATTCCTCAGAGGAATAATGAAAAACTATGCCAAGACAGCTTGTCTTGTGACCAAATGTAGATATAAGCAGGAATCTATTTCTATTGTATTCCCTCTCTTTAGGAAAAGGTTACTGTTTTTCCTTTATTTTGGTTTAATCTGCAGTTGAATTTGATTTTTAGATAAATCAATTTTTAAGATTGCAGAGTGAATCTCTCTCAGAGAACCAATCATCAATCACATCATAGATTAATCAACCCATCGTGATCAGACAGGCTATTAGATTCAATGATTTGAATATAAATTCAAATTTTGGGTGTCCTCAGTAGACTTCAGGTTAAAAATAGTGCAGTAGATTACATGTTCAACAAGCAACTTTGTTGACTCGTTGATGGATTCCTTATCTTAAACATGTAAAAAACAGGAAACAAAACAAACAGGTTGAAAACCTTCCCTTTGGTTAAAACCCTGCTTATTTTTCTTAACTTCCTGTTCTTCCTCCCTGTTCATCAAACCCTTCATCTCTTCACTTCACTCTGCCGCTCTCTCTCTGCCTCTCTCTCTCTCTCTGCCTGTCTTTCTCTCTGCCCTGTCTCTCTCTCTGTCTCTCTCTCTCTCACCCTGCCTGTCTCTCTGTTCTGTCTCTCTCTACCTGCTCTGCCTCTCTCCCTCTCTGTCTCTCTCTCTGTCTCTCTCTACCTGCTCTGCCTCTCTCTCTCTCTCTCTCTGTCTCTCTGTTCTGTCTCTCTCTCTCTCTCTCTGTCTCTCTGTTCTGTCTCTCTCTCTCTCTCTGTCTCTCTCACCCTGCCTGTCTCTCTGTTCTGTCTCTCTCTACCTGCTCTGCCTCTCTCCCTCTCTCTCTCTCTACCTCTTTCTCTCTCTCTCTGCCTGTCTCTCTCACTCTCTCTCTCTACCTCTTTCTCTCTCTCTCTGCCTGTCTCTCTCTCTTCAGCATTTCTATCCTCACACTTCTCTTCAACAACCGGTTTTGTGGCACGAGTGAGGAGTCTCAATCAGTGTTTTACACAGAACCAGCAAATCAAAACCACCATGCATTAAAGTAAACTTTAATTCTCTCGGTGTTCTCAGATCACTCGGTTGTCTGCGTAACCAGCCAGAAATCATCGCTCGGGCCGTAGATTGTGACTCTTCTAAAAATTCCAATATCTTGGTCCTGCCGACCACCCCGACCGGCGTGAACTTATCGAATAGTTGCTGAAAACTTTCAACGGGATCAGACCACGCCGTGCTGTTCTACTTCCTGTCTCTTCTTTTCCTATGTTTAACACTTTGGTGTTTACCAAACGGTTAGCACAAACAATAACTGCAAACAAAACAGCAAAACAAACAGCAACACATGTCCTCTACAAACCTAAACAACCTCCCAGCATCATGACCTTCTTCTTTATTTACCCCCTTTTCTTTTAACATGAAAGAGAGAGTCAGAGTCGTGAGGTGTGACCTGCAGAATCACACTCACCCAGTTTTCAACAAGCTTCACCAGTAGAAACTTCCACACGCGACGCCACCCACAGTTGCAACAGTGCAGGTCAGCCCGTTAGGGAAATCATCAACCCTTCTGTTACATGCACCAGGCCCGCCCTGGTGAAGAGGCCATCCCATAATACCCCCCAAGCTCTGCGGTGCGTCAATCTCGGATCGAATCCAATCCGAGTGAAAACAAAGTCGCTTCAGGGACTCAGCCCTTCCACGCCAGAGGCCCCCAGGGCCGTCCAGACTCCAAGTCTAGAAACTCTTCCTAAGCTCTCTCAGCCACAGTTCCAAGTTAGAATTAAATTATTATTACAACCCAATTGTTACTAATCATTAGCAATTGATTGATAAGAATCAATCAAAAATTTAGGGACATCTTTGGCTCTTTATGTTTAGAAATTTGCTTTAACAATTCCAATCAACCATGAAATAGTTCTTTTATCTAGTCAAACATCCCCACAGGTAAGGCATTACTTCCTGAGTTAAATATTTAACAGAGGAAACATTTGCACTCACCTCGTTTATGTTGTATTTAGATCCCGGACGAGCCCCCAAACTGTTGTGGAATTTTTGGTGAATCAGAGCCAAAGATGACGAGTCAAGGTGTTGACGCTGCACAAGGAGGATTTATTGAGGATTGCAGAGGAAGCACACACAGATCAGCTGATTGAGAGCAAGGCTGTTGCTCCGAGGAGAATCCAACCCGACTCTGGCATGACTTCCGGCCATGCCAGGTCATATAGCTAGATCTCACGAGACTAGCAGACGCTGTTTCCAAGTGACTTCAGACAAAACAGAGCGGCCTTCACACTGTGTTCCTGAGAACTTTGAAAACAAAGCATTATTCCATATCACTGTCGAGCCAATTTTTAAATCCCAATTTTGAAACACATATTAAAAAGAAATTTTTCGCCAGAACTGAATTTTGTGCAAAATTTGGTGAGTTTTTGAGCATGTTTAGGGGGTCAAATTCCAGTTTAAAGAGCAGAAGAAGAAGAAGAAGAAGAAGAAGAAGAAGAAGAAGAAGAAGAAGAAGAAGAAAGAAAGAAAGAATAATATTTTTTGCAAAAACAATATGCGATTTTTTTTTCCGCCGTTATTTCGCCCACATATAATATGTGGGCAAAATAACGGCAAAAATATATAATATATTTTTGGAAAGGTCTCGACAAGCCCGACACGTCTGTGAGGTGTTTGAGAGTGTGAATGTCTGTGGTCGAGCGCTAGGCGCTCCACAATTCATTTTTGTGTGTGAGAGTGTGTGTGTCTTTTTGTGTTTCTACATGTGTGTGTGAGTGCATGTCGGTGTGTGTGTGTCTGGACATGCTGGCCCTTCTCTCTGGTCAAGTGCTGCGCGCTCGACTCGTCATTTTTGCACGTTTGAGTTTGTGAAAGGCCGTTGGACTGGTCGTTGTCAGTGTTGCAGACAATAGGCCCTTCGCTCTTGGCTGGTCAGGGGCTCGGGCCTAAAAATATACTGTCAACACAGAAAAGCACAGTTGTGTGTGGGCTTGCAGTTTTTTTCGATTACTAAACACAAAAAGCTCAAATTTGGCACAATTTTCACAATTGCACCCATTCTGTACTGTAAATGTAAAGGACTGTAACAGTCAGCTGTACATATTACAGTAATGTGGAAGTTCTTTGACCCTGACACTGTTCCTCTCAAACGGGAGCCTGTACAGTCGCCTCATGGTCATGTTGTGCTTTACCCAGATGCGTCTGATCGTGGAAACGCTTACTCGATCTGTGTTGTTGAATACGTGCCGATCTGCAGGAATGTGTTGCTGTAGCTGGTGCAGACACACTGCATCGTTTGCTCTGACTGGGTTCACTATGGACAGGTCCTGCTGTTGGGTGGACAGGCGCTGGCGCCCCCCCAGGAGGTCTTCTAGCCATTCTGGAGAAAAATGCAACCACAAATAGTTACTGTTTGCTTGGTTTTTACAGTACTGTGTATACTGTACTGAACTGTATTTACCATGCACAGTACTGAAACATCTCCACACGTTATCACGGAATGTTTCACAAAGCAGCCACTTTAGTTTGAAAGAGAGCGTTAGCCACCCTGCAGTGCAGCACATGTGACACGGTAACGTGATACGGTACAGTACTGTAAATACTCTAGTTACAGTCTGAGTAGAGTAGAGAGTTGAAGACATACCTGTTGTCCAGTCAGAATGTCCTGATTATGGATGAAAGTGTGAAACGGCTCAGATCAGGCTGGACTCTCTGCCAGCTTCCCTCACAGTCGGACCATGTCTAGGACCTGGTCCACCAACGCTGCTCTTGTGTCATTAGAAGTAACGTCCCTCGCTCGGCCTCTTGGACCACGTCCTCCTCTCTCTCTCTGTCCTCCTCTTCCTCTGCCTCTCGCTCTCCCTGCCTCCATGCTTGCAGAGTTCTCCAAATGGCTTAACGGAGGCCTTTTTGTAGCGGCTGATTGGTGTTCAGTTTTGCAAGGAAGTGTTTTCAGGCACACGCCTCAGTGTTTTCAGTTAGGAGATGTGAGTTGTATTTGGAATAGATGTGTTTTCCCAGTGGTACCTTGAGATTTCATTTTTGAACTAAGTGTCTTACGTATGAAATAGTGTGTAGTGTGCAGGAGCAAGTGTGTTGCAGAATTGCACCTAAAGTGCAAAGCAGCGCTTTTGTTTAGGGTGTGGTTACACTTCGTTTAAGGTACAGGAACAACAACTTCGTTATGTTACTTTGGTTTGAGCATGTGTCTATAGTGTTCAAGCAATGGGTAAAAACTGTAATCCCAGAGAGTCAAACTACCAACCCAACAGCTGTCATCTGTGGTCTGGCATTAAAATGACACTATTTTGAAAAGTCACTGTCACATTTGATCTTTTTCAGGGTTTTTGTAAAAACCATTTTTCTTAGAAACTCGTCCTGGAGATCTTCTTGGTTTTAGATCACTGGTCCGGTCCGGTCCGGTCCGGTTCAGTCCAGTCCGGTCTGGGCCGTAATAAAAGAGTCTGTCATTAGAAGTTTTGCTGGCGGGTTGTGAGTTCCTCCTGTCCCCCATCTCAGTCCTCACATGTAGAGACATCCAGACCTTGAGGACCTGAGGACCATGTGGCCCAGGGGGACGGGTCGTCCCTCCAGCAGGCTCTGAAAGCTCCCGGGCAGTTAGTGAAGGTCTCCTTCAGGGCTCCGTCCCCCCGTGAGCAGGGACCCCTGAAGGCCGAGGACCAGGAGGGACCAAAGGGTCAAGGTCATCATACATGTCTCCAGGATCTGCTTCAGGTCCAAACAACGTCTTCACGCCGTCACGCCGCGCTCAGCCTTTGATATAGCGATCTGACAGACCTGGACACTCGGGACGGGAAAAGGTCAGAACATTAAAGGTGACCAAAGGTCAAACAGAGAAATCCTTTCATGAAGGAAATGTGCAGTCGCCACGGGAGAGCCAATTAATCCTTCGATTTTTAAAAAACACCCATTGGCGCGCACACACACACACACACACACACACACACACACACACACACACACAGAGCTCTGCTGATTAAAGGTCATTACTGTAATCATTCTGTGTAAATACCTGCAGAACAAACTTCTCTGACTTGAACATGGATTTTCTCAGTGTCTCTACCGTAAAACACCAAATAATGGCCGGGGCGTTTATTTGTTTCGTCATGAACACACCCAGGCGTTTATTTGGGACCAGGCTTTTATTTGGGACAGACGTTTAAATCACAGAAACCCTGCTTGGCAAAAATATACCATGAATACCAGTAAGAAACTAAAGGAACATAAAATGTATACTGGTATATAAGGTTAGTATTACAAAGACAAATTATGAAGAATAATGGCCAAATTCTGGATATACTTCAGCAACAAGTCAAATAAACATGGCACATATCAGCAAATGTCCATTAAAAACAAAACAAAAAATAACAACAGCAACCTGAGTGTGGTAAGTCAACGCAGAACAGCCTGCTGTCAGACCAAGTCCATATCATCCTCTCAAACCTCTCCTGATCACCCTCGTCACTTTCTGCGCCCTCCTCTTCCTCCTCATCATCATCCTCAACTACCAGTTCATTGTTGAACTCTTCCTCCTCATCTTCCTCCTGCTGCTCGGCCTCTTCGCCTTCCTCCTCCTGTTCTCCTCTGCCCTGAGCCAGCATCTCTCTCCCTGCTGCGCATGGCTCTCCGTCTTCGAAACAGTGAATCAGGTGGTCCTCACTGCCGTCAGCCGCCACCGTCAGGCCACACACCTTTAAGCACAACACCGGTATTCCACAAATTAATATATTACACCCCACAGACTAATAATAAAAATATCTCAATCTCTCTCTCACACAGAAACTCTATCTCTGTCTCTGTCTCTCTCTCTCTCTCTCTCTCACACACACACACACACACACACACACACACACACACACACACACACACACATACCTTGAAGGATTTTTTCACCATCCCGTATCCAACTCCTCCCAAGCTTTAAGCACCCAGGTGACCAGTAAGCGCTGAGCTGGGGCTCTCAGGCTTCCTCCAGCGGTGTCGGTCTGATCCGCATCACCGGCCATCCAGGTGTCGCAGGATTCATGCAGGCTGCTTTTGAATGGCTGATTCCAAACAATGTCGGGTGCCTGGATATATTTTGTGCATCCTCCCGGTATCACAGCTGTAGTCATGTTGTAGCCCTGCTGGAGCTGTCTTTTGGTGGCCTGGCTGATGTGGCATCGGTACGAATCCCAGACGAGGAGACGCGGGCCAAAGTTGAATTTCCCCACAACTTTCCGCAGCCAGTCTGCAGTCAGGTCGTCGTTCATCCAGCCGTTCTTAGAGGAAGCTATCACCACTCCACTCATGTTTTGCATTGCCTTAACTTCCCTGATGCCTCCTTTGAAAACCACGTCGGGCTTCAGCTTCGTCCCGTCTGATTTCGCGGCCAGCACCACGGTCAAGTGGCTCTTCTCGGGGCCGGTAGTTTTCAGCGGTACGCTGCGCATGCCTCGCGTCTCCACAGTAGTTGACCCGACCATGTCAAACCATACCGCAGTTTCATCCATCGCTATGATCTATGATGCCTTTCTCCGGTGTCTTCATTGTTTCAGTCATCCACGATGAAAATCGTACAAACTTCACCAGCTTCTCGGTGAATTCCTTGGCGTCTTTCTGAGCTACAGTTGTGCGTCTTCTGCAAGTGAAGTTGTTGCGGTGAAGGAAACGGTCCAGCCATCCAGCACTAGCAGAAAACCTCTCGTCACTGCTGTCGCTCACGGTGGTGAAAATCTCTTTAGCCTTCGCCCTGATCATTTTTCGGGTCACTCTCTCATGGCGTAAACGTTTACCAATGACCCATTCCCACATGTTTACCTCCAGCTCCTCGCTAGCTGTCTTTCTTCCGCCACCACGCAGCCTGGCCCTTTTGCTATCCACCTCAGAAAGACGCTGGAGCGCAGTTTTATTTTTTCGCCACTCCCTCACTCTTTTGGGGTCAACAGAGAAGTGTCTTGCTGCTGCTTCTCCCGAGTTTTGTTCAGCATAGTTGACGACAGCCAGTTTGAATTTGAGGTCATATTTTTTATTTCTACACTGAACGGAGCCATGTTGGTTGATCATTGGCAATGTCATGTGACTGGCGCCCTCTGTGTTTTATTGATCATTATCGTGGTGGTAGTGTGGAGCTCTGCAGCTGGTGCTGGGTGGCTGTGGTCTCATGTTCAGGCTTGGGTGAATGTTTTGGTTGTAACGTCGGTTTCATGTGTATGTTTGAAGGTTTAAAGATAATTGTGTTTTGTGCAATGTGTATATTTGTTTATTGTGTAAGTTTCTGTTTATTAATATGTGCATTTGTATGTTTTCAGCTCTCACGTTTGGGGTTTGGGTGTTAAAGTGAATAAACCCTGAGCATTAAGAAGGAACAGTTGTGCTGTCCTCGTTTCCATCATGCCGAGGGAGGTACAAGTCTGGACGTGGACAACGTGACAACACCTGGCGACGGCGGTCCTGGGTATTCGGGATGATGGAGATCAAGGGTTCCTGTAGACCAGACGGGTCTGCAGAAAACACATGATGTGAATTCACAAGACTGGAGCAGTGTACTTATTAACAGAGGTGGGACCAAGTCCTTGTTTTGCAAGTCAAAGTCGAGTCTCAAGTCGTTGCACTCGAGTCCCGAGTCGAGTCCCGAGTCCTGACAATCAAGTCCTGAGTCGAGTCCCAAGTCAAGACAGTCGAGTCCCGAGTCGAGTCCAAGTCCTAAACTTTTTTCCTCGAGTCCTAAACAAGTCATTAAAAAAAAAAAAACTGGGGAGGCACTGTTAAGGAAATTTTGGACTGAGATATCGATACTCTTTTTGAGAAGCGAGCTTGTAGATTGGGTATTTTCACCATATCTGTCAAACACAGCATAAAGGTGCTGTGCTCCACCTGCCCCCAATGACCAGTCACCACTGCTTTTGAGAAGTGCTTGAGATGATGACTATAACTGATTTTACTTTTGGTGTGGCTGCCTTCAGATGCTTAGAGAATTATTTCACATTGTAGGTGATTGTCATGTTTTTAATAAAATCCTCTGGCCTCAAACTTTTATGAGTTACAAACCCAACAATGCTGAACTTCATGTTGAAATCAGCTACATGTCAGATACATCAGCTACTTGTCAACTGGATTTACAGCTCAGAGACAACACAGAAACAAACCACTGAACTCTATTCATCACAAATAGGAAGGAGGTTAAAGCATTTCCAGAATAAAAGAATAAACCTCAGGTCACTGGAGGATAGTTGGAGTTACATTAGAACACATGCTGTTACCAGAACATTATATCTGTGACTGGACCAATCTTTGCTTCAAGCCTAACTATCCCGTTTCCTCTCAAATCGAACATTTTACACAAAGCAACTCCAGGAGTAAATGGAACATTTACAAAAACACAGTCAGGCAGCCCACAACAGAAACACCAATGATCAGTCTGTCTGATGACTCTGTCAACTTTGTCACAAAAACCTGGTGAATCAGCAGAGGAACAACATGAAGCCTTATTGTCTTACCTTTGTTGCTGGGAGGTTGGAACCATTTATTGTCATCATTATTATTATTATTATTAGCTTTAATTATTGGAGCAAAACTCTGCCATGAGTGGATATTCCAGGTTATGGTATGACTTCTTCCTCTTCTGCTCTCTGCTGTTTCATGGAAGGTTTGATTCTGCTGTGCTGCGTTCACTGCCTCCTGCACAACCTGCGTACGGCCAGTCATTCTGTTTCCTTCTTTCATTTATAAAATCTGAGGAAAGACCTAATCACAAATCAACATTTCAAAAAGAAAAGCAACCGACATCAGAGGAGGCGGTCTGTTAATCCACAGAATCACCATCAGACGTCCTCAGATAGCTTTAGACTGATCAAGCTAATGAACCAGATCTACACATACTGACATGTCTCTGCCCTGGTAAAGATGCTCTGCCACCATTAAAGAAATATATTAAAATACTAACTGCACCATCGACACAACATTACTGAACATCCAAGGTGTGTTAGACACAGAGAACCATCAGTCTCAGGAGTGTTTTCCATTATTTTATTTGTCCAGGAGCAGAGTTCAACAGAAATGAACAAAGCTGACAGAACTGGTGACTGAAGAGGTGACGTCTGCACAAAGAAAGAAACAAACAAACAAACAATAAAATAATAGTCCGGTTATCTCCCAGGTTACAGATTACTAGTTACAATGGAAGTGCAAAGTGTACTTATTTGATCAGGAGATCCTGGTTCTTGCTGGAGGTCCCAGTGGAGACCCTGGTCAGACCCTGGCTCGGCTCCTGCTGGTGGTTCAGTGTCGTCTAGAGAAGCAGAGAGCAGCCTCAGTTCTCAACGGCGTCTGAAAACGAGGCTCTGCTCCACGATGTCCCAGGAGAGGCTCAGCAGTCGGCCTGGTCACAATCTTCCTGTGAAATGTATTGTGTGTGTTGTTATTGTCTTCTAATGTGGTGTAGGCTAGTGTTTGAATGCATTTGAGAGTGTGTTTGGACAGCCAATGGCTTACTGAAACAACAACATGCATTTATTTCTGCATGTTTCATTGATCATCTTTGCCAAGACGATTTGATGTAAGGTTTTTTGTAGGAAAAAGGGCGTTATATCTGGTCAAAACAAGATTGTTTGAATTTTAGGAGCTTCATTTTCAAAGGAAATCAGAAATATATTGAAATACTGTGATGTTTTTTGATAATGGATGTGATTACTTTTATTTTGCAGGTTGTTTCGTGCAAATTCGAGCTGTGGGGGCCGAGCTGTGTTCCGCGAAGCTGGAAGCTCAACTCGTTATATATTTCTCTATTTCAGCTGATTTTTGACTTAATGGAGACTTATTTTTTTAAATAAGCACAATATAAGCCAAGGCCATGTCTAAAATATATCTATTATGGTATTGGATCAGTTTCTGACCAAAAATAGCATCAGCAATATACTATCTATGAAGTTACAAAGGCTGAACTAATACAGTATCTCGATGTCCAGAATTTCCGGTAGTGTCCGTACTCCTATCCAGTTCCTCATTCCTACTATGTATTTGGCTTGAGCTGAATGTTCTATTTTATATACCTGGGTAGCACTATTTGAATGATGATATGTTGTGGATATAGTGCACACAATTAATATTACAACAGTTGCAAATGGGATCTGTTGTTTGCAATTGTAGTGTCCGTACCCCATGTAGTGTCCATACCCTCGCATTTTGTTATTCCACTTAGAAGTTGAAATTCTTGATATTATTGGAACATGTGAGCATGTTGAAAAGGGGTGTATTTATCTACAACTCTCAAGACAACATATTTGCCTAAAAGTACATCTTTTACCCACAGAAAACTAACGCAGAGAATCGAAGCAAGGACTTTGAATTCCAAAATTCCTCTTTTTGAATAACTCGCATAATGCTACGGGAAAATTCTCATTTGGTAAATTTGGTAATGGTAATTGCCAGATAATTTAAACAACAATTTCAGTGACTTTATGTTATTTCACTGCACTACCAGTTAGAGGTCGACCGATTCATCGGATTGGCCGATTCATCGGCCCGATAGGACGTTTTACAAACTTCTGAGTGTCAAGATTTCAGAAATAATGCAGTTGTTGTTGTTCATTTGATACAAATCAGTTAAGAAACATAAATTTCAGCAATCCAGCAATGTGCAAATTGTATGTGCAGACATTTATATTAAGTTTGCAGAAAAGATAATTTATTTTCCACATATTTCATCACATTTGCACGTTATAGAGTCTTTTGTGGTCATTTGATGGGCAATAAAGCAGAGTTCTGTTCATATATTTTACTAAATTAAACAAACAACTGAGTTTATTAAGTTGTAGTGATGCTCTTCATCTGTTTTAAGTCTTGTTATGCTATCCAAGTCATGATAATGTAGAGTCCATACCCCATTTTACCTCAACATCTTTAACTGATCACCATTTTACTACCAAATAAGATTACTGGATGAATTTTTTTGCATCTGATTGCTCGAAAACTGTAGTATAGTGAAAATAAAAATTGGCACAGTTTGTTGAGGCTGAATTTTTTAGTCTGCTGTCCACCTGGAGTCAATGTTGATTGTGACCAGGCCGAGTGTGACTGTCTGCCATGTCCATAGAGACAAGCTGGGAGGACGGACAAGGAGGACAGATGTCATGTCTTCATTAGTGCTTCAGAACGGCAGGACAATGTTTTTGGGCACTTTTAAAAATGATGATGTTACCTTGTAGCCTACATATCTGGACCTGTAGGACTTCCAGTCCTCACAGCTGCAGTTCTGTTGGGGACAAAAGACAGTGTCTGAGTATGTTCAGCTCTGTTTTCTATGTTCAGTGTTAAATGTCCAGTGAGATTTGAACCAAGGGTCAGATTAAAAAAAAAAAAGAAGTGTGCACATTTAAACCTATCTTAAAATAAATTGTGTTTCCTTAATGAAATAAAGCATCTTTGATGCATTCTTCTTCATTACAGTTCAAATATAAAAATATGAAATTCGTCCCTATTCACATCTTTCAACAAAACTCGCATTTCTTTTTAATCAAAAGCCACAGGTCCCCCGGGGACGAAAAGTATATTGATGATGAACATTAGCTGAGACTAGAATGAGGCCAAACAGCCTCAAAATGTTGCTGTTAGCATGTTGAGAGTAAAGTTCTTCAGGGCATATCCACATTTCAAAACAGACTACCGCCTCTTGCATAAAGTCTATAACATGGGATAATCACAGGGTTAAATTAGCAACCAAGTTTTCAAACTCACCACAGGTGCTGCAGAAGAAAGAGCTGCTCTGTGCGGAGCTTCCACTGGAACAGACGCACATTTAGAACAGCCGCACTTTTTGTTTTGTTTTTTTAATCCTCTGAACGTCTGTTTGCGTCTCTGATGCTAGCGGACGATGCGTTCAGGAGCATCGGAATGTTATATACTACTGAAAATAATCAGGGTTAAAATGGCTTCACGTGAAGGACTTGTTTGTGGTGGAGAAAAAAACATCCCTGGCAAAAGTCTCCCCTAAACTGACGCCTATGCGCGCATTCCAGGCGGGCAGTGTTGAAACCAGTTTATTATAAACAATCGTGGCCGACCTGTTGTGTTGTTTGGAATGCGCCTGGAATGCGCGGGTGCTGAAAACGAGCGCTCCCGTCAATGCGGAAGTGAACGAACTCCGCCCGTTGCACGTGGTCTAGGCGACACGAAACAAGCGCTCCCGCCGCAGGCGCACCTCGCCACTGCGATCCCATGAAATGAAGCGATAAAAAATAAAAATGATTCATACATCGCACTTTTAAAATGACTATTATGACTTGACGTGACTCGTCGAGTCAAAGGATTCGAGTCGAGTCCAAGTCTAGAGTCACTGAGCTTAGAGTCCAAGCAAGTCCAAGTCTTTTTTTGATTTTATCAAGTCGAGTCAAAAAGTCATAAAATCGTGACTCGAGTCCGAGTCGAGTCCGAGTCTCGAGTCCAAGTATCCCATCTCTGCTTATTAATGTTGATTTATAGTGATTGTTTAGCAATGTTATTTGTATTTTGTTTTTTGCAAAAGAAATCTGTTCTGTTTCTTAAAAAAAAAAAAAGAAAAGGTGCCTGACTGCTAAAAATGTGCACTGTTTTGTAAATTGTTTTATAAGAAGTTGAACTCCATTTGATTAAAATGTTTATCTTTGGCAGCTCTCTTGTTTTTGCATGTCTGTCACAGTGAGGTGTTCGTAGTGAGGAAGTGTAATAATAATGCGTTCATCTTAATGTAATGTGATGGCTGGTGATGGTGGTTTTGATGGAAACTCTGATCTCCTGACAGATACAGTGTGCTGTTCAGAGACTGTATCACAGACACTGATGGGGTTTGCTGCATTTTTGGTGCAAGTTTGTGGGGTAATGTGAAAGTTTCCGAGTAACGGGCTAAATACTGAGTAATTACCAGGTAATAACATGGAAACAGATCTCACTTCCTTTTACAGTACAAATCCACTTTAATAACTATGTAATTTCCAAGTAAATATTTTTCTATTTACTGGGTAATAAATGAGTAATTACCAGGTAATAACATGGAAACAGACCTCACTTCCTTTTACAGTACAAATCCACTTTAATAACTATGTAATTTCGAGGTAGGTATTTTTGCAGTTCCTGGGTAACGAATAAGTAGTTACCAGGTAATAGTGTGGAAACAGGCCTCACTTCCTTTTGCAGTAGTCTACAGTTCAACCGTAATTACCAGGTAAATGTTGTAGTTACTGGGAAATACTAAGAAGTTACCAGGTAAGTAGTAAAAAACACTTGACTAATAGGGAAATACATAGCGTACACACCTAGCAGTACCTAGTAATACCTAGTAAAAAGTCTACATTTCCCAATGATTACATGGTAATTACTTAGCAATTACTTAGTAAGTACTTGGCAATTTCCGACATAGTTGCTATATACATTATAATTACCCAGTAATTAATACTTACTACCAGGTAGTTACTTGGTATTTGCCTGGAATTGGCTTGGTAATTACTCTAAAAGTACTAGGTAATTAGCAACATAGTTACCCTGTAATTACATGGTAATTTTACAGTAACTTCTCCTTATTACATGGTACTTACCCTGCAATTACCATGTTAATACATGGTAATTACCGTACTGTAAAAGGAAGCGTTACCGATTTTATTATCTTGGTGCTAGATTTTTTTGTTCCCATTTACTGCACTGTTAAGTGAGATTGTTCTTATATTTTTCTATGTTTATATTATTTAATTTGCATTGCTGTTTGCTTGGTTTGTTAATAAAATGTTAAACTATTCTATAGTTCTAGTTTTCAGTGCAGATGCTTTAAAACGGGTTGAAAAACAATATAACATATCGTGATTATAATCGAGATTGAATGATATGAAGAAAAAAAATCGTGATCATTTTTTTTGCCATATCGCCCAGCCCTACACCAAACTGTCCAATTGTGAACAAAGTCCAGCCTCTCTGCCTTGGCCCCGCCCAGAAGAAGATGGAATAAAAGCTCTGTCTCATGAACGATCAGCATCCTATCGAAATACTTCGTATCTTTCCCTGTAAGGTCCAGCGCTGAGCGTTACATCTGGCTGTACTTAGAATAAACGGTAACAATCTGAGGTCAGCTGTTTTGGAATTTTTCATACCAAGCATAGAATCAAAGAACCGGGTGGAGACGGACGGACGGAGGCTCCAACAACTGGTGTGCTGGCATGACGAGGGCTCCAGCAGGCTCCAACACTTCACCGGGGGCCGGAGGGGGTCCAGACCCAGACCCAGATCCAGGTCCAGGTCCAGGTCCATTTCCTGATCCAGATACAGGTCATAATCTGGATCCAGGTCCAGATCCAGAAAGAAAGAAAGAAAGAAAGAAAGAAAGAAAGAAAGAAAGAAAGAAAGAAAGATAACGTAGTAAAGGGCAAAAGTAGGTAAATACGGAGGTGAAGATGTGAAATGTTTCTCTACCTAAACATTCTCCAACTGTACAACTTTATTTTTATATGTATTCTCACCAGTCTGAACAGCCTGCTGACACACACACACACACACACACACACACACACACACACACACGCAGCGCTCTTCCTTCAGGCAGTAGAGATCTTGAGCCAAACGCTGCCAGAACAGAAAGTCTTCCTGCTGTTGGAGTCGTTTCCTCTCAGAGTCAACCTGTGAAGAAACGGAGGGATGAAAGAGGAGTGTGTTTGGAAATCTGCAGCTAATGAGTCATTAAGTGAATCCACACCTGACCGGCAGCGCTCACACTGTACAGGAAACAGCCAGGAAAGAACCAGCTGAACCCTCTTTAGTGACACACACACACACACACACACACACACACACACACACACACACACACACACACTCATTGGAGGCCGGAGCGGGGACAAGCTGATCCTCTCAGAAACTCCTGTGTTCTCCATTCGGCTTGGTTCTGACCCCAGAACCCGGATAGAGAGCAGGGAGGAGGAGCCAGGAGGAGGAGGAGCCAGGAGGAGGAGGAGCCAGGAGGAGGAGCCAGGAGGAGGAGGAGCCAGGAGGAGGAGGAGCCAGGAGGAGGAGCCAGGAGGAGGAGCCAGGAGGAGGAGGAGCCAGGAGGAGGAGCCAGGAGCCAGAAGGAGGAGCCAGGGAAACGCCGCCATGCCTCACACCCACTTCCTCACATGGCAACCTCGATATCCGTCACCTCAAGGGTCACAGTTCATCATTCCAAACTCACAAAGTCTGACCTTCAGGAGACATTTCAAGGTTATAGAATTTGTGGAAATGGTTAAAACAGAGAAAATCCAGCGTATATCTAGATCTCTGGAAAACAGTCTTGTTGGTTGGATTCCAGCAGGAGGTCAGGGAGACGCCAGCCGGTGGACTCAGTCTGAGGGGGATGAGGGGAAGAAACAGGACGGAGGAGAGAAGGCGTCGTTATGACGGACCGGAGCCCAGAACGCTAACGGTGTCTGGATCTATCAGCCAAGGTCTGCAGAGGAGCCGAGCCCGGGGTGAGGCGCCTCTGGCCTTTCTGGCCTCCCTCTCTGTTTCCATGGTAACCGCAGTCCGCATCCCGTCGGTCGGACCGCAGTGTGTCCGCCGCGCTGCCGCTTCCTGGACGTCTGCTGGAAACACTGCACTTCTGGAGGAAATGTCAGCTGCCACTTCCTGTGAGAGCTCAGGAGATACGCACACGCACGCTCACATGACCTTTCACCCCCACTCCACCGAGCTGAGAGACGTTCCTTAAAAAACCAGAACGAGGCAGATGGAGACGGGAGAGCTCTGACCAGCTGCACTGCAGGGCGGAACCAGAAACCGCAGAGGGACGTTTGTTCTTGTCCCATTTGGTTAAAAACCAGCCTGATTTCATCAGAACCACCCGGACTCCAGCATCCCTCAGACCCCCGCTAAAACGTCGCTCTGCAGCCGGAACGTCGCTCTGCAGCCGGAACGATGCTCTGCTGCATCACAACCAAACTTCTGCCCCAAACTCAGACCAGCCTGCCTTACAGAGACTCTCCACGGGGGTCACAGAGACAGGAACTCCCTGCTCTGGAACCAAAGGTCAAAGGTCTGCCATGGAGGGAGCTAACCCGCGGGATGGCTCTTGTGGAGATCAGGTTCTGAGCTGGCCCCAGTTCTGTCCTGTGGTCCGGAGGGTCTGGATCTGGGGGTCTGGATCCGGGGGTCTGGATCTGGGGGTCTGGATCCGGGGGTCTGGATCCGGGGGTCTGGATCTGGGGGTCTGGATCCGGGGGTCTGGATCTGGGGGTCTGGATCCGGGGGTCTGGATCCGGGGGTCTGGATCTGGGGGTCTGGATCCGGGGGTCTGGGTCTGGGGGTCTGGATCCGGGGGTCTGGATCCGGGGGTCTGGATCTGGGGGTCTGGATCCGGGGGTCTGGGTCTGGGGGTCTGGATCCGGAGGTCTGGATCCGGGGGTCTGGATGTGGGGGTCTGGATCCGGGGGTCTGGGTCTGGGGGTCTGGATCCGGGGGTCTGGATCCGGGGGTCTGGATCCGGGGGTCTGGATCTGGGGGTCTGGGTCTGGGGGTCTGGATCTGGGGGTCTGGATCCGGGGGTCTGGGTCTGGGGGTCTGGATCCGGGGGTCTGGATCCGGGGGTCTGGATCTGGGCGTCCTCGGCTGACACATGAATACTCCTGCGACTCCCACACTGTGCCTATAGGGTGATCTGGGTGAATCTAACATGGCAATAAACTCAGTCCACATGGTTCTCACCACCTTGTGCATTGTGGAGAAAACTATCCTGCTAAATTGGAAATAATCTGAGCAACATTCAGGCCCCATCCACACGAAGCCAAAACGCTCATACGAGGGGGACCAAAAGTCCCCGGACTGTGGTTATAAAAAAAACCCAAGAATGATTTCAGACTTGTGGCCGTTACATGTGGCTATAGCGTAGCCTTCAGCATAGCTGTGAAACATTTCACCTCCCAAAGACACACAGGCAGCTCACAGGCAGTGTTTATCTTACTACAGTCCCCCCCTTCTTCGAAAAATGTGAAAATGGTCCGGCGCCTCTGAACCACGGAGCAGAAACAGTGCCAGGAGCTGAAAAGGCAAGAGGGAAGATCCTCCCTGCTGCGGCGCTCCGGGAGGCGGTCAGGCTGAAGCGGCGGCGCTGTGGGAGGGGGGGGGGGGGGGGGGGGGGGGGGGGACTGTTTTACCCACAGGGCTCTGCGCGAAACAGACGCGTTGCAGGCGTCAACACCTGAAGTTGGGAAAACTGAACTTTGGAAGCGTCATCCAATCACAGACGAGCACTCTGGGGAAGACGTCCCTCCTTGTGACGCACTTAAGCTCCTCCCACTCCCACCAATGAGCTGCCGTCGCGAGCGTTGCAAGCGTCGTGTGTAGATTTGAACACGCGTCGAATTCCACACTTGACATGCGTCAACTTTGAGGCGTCGTGACGCCTGTGAAGCTTGAAACGAGCCGGTGGAGCGCACCATTAGACTGATGTCTATCTGGATCAGGTCTCTCCTGATGCTCTGGTGTAATTTGACACCTGGATCCTCAGCTCCACGTCCCGCTTCAGTCCCAGCTGTGTCCTCCAGCTCAGCCTGCAGGACGTCCTCTGGCATGTCTTCATGCAGGAGCAGCAGCCGCTCGTCTGGAGCGTCCACACTAACTGAAGACCGTCGTGTCTTCTCTCTGCCTTCTCCTCACGCTTTGCTTTGTTTTCTTGTTTGTGGCCTTCTCTCTCTGTCTCTCTTCCTGTCTCTCTGTCTCTCTTCCTGTCTCTCTTCCTGTCTCTCTGTCTCTCTTCCTGTCTCTCTGTCTCTCTTCCTGTCTCTCTGTCTCTCTTCCTGTCTCTCTGTCTCTCTTCCTGTCTCTCTGTCTCTCTTCCTGTCTCTCTGTCTCTCTTCCTGTCTCTCTGTCTCTCTTCCTGTCTCCCTGTCTCTCTTCCTGTCTCTCTGTCTCTCTTCCTGTCTCCCTGTCTCTCTTCCTGTCTCTCTGTCCTCCTGCCAGCTCCAGCAGTATCAGGTACTGTACTCAGAATAAATGAAATACAGTCAGAAACCATGTTGTCCAGAGGAGCTTCATGCTAGAAGCTCCTGTTGAAGAGCAGATCAGTCTGGAAGCTTCCAGCAGCAGAACCTCCGTCCTGCTGCGTCCTGCTGCGTCCTGCTGCGTCCTGCTGCGTCCTGCTGCGTCCTGCTGCGTCCTGCTGCGACACTCACCCTCGCCACAGGGACTCGGGGGGGGGGGGGGGGCTGGCAGGTGTACAGATCTTCAGCATTAGGCTCAACTTTTGGGCATTCCTTGACTAAAGCATCGGCCTGCAGCCTGTCCAGAGCAGGATGGCAGAGGTCACAGATGCATGCTGGGTTAGGGAGGCAGGACGACCGGCGGCGACACACAACGCTGAGAGAATCCAACGGCATGCAGCACTTCGCCACAGTTCAGCTGCCAGTGACTAAATAACACCTGAATGAAGCAGCTCGACTTCAGTCCTGAATCATCAGCCCTGCTGTTCTTCTCCCATACAACTGTAAAAACACTCCTTTGTTACGTTTAATGCTTTTAAACTTTTAATCTCTTAAAGGGAACTTTACGTGTGTAATAGACTTACTTTCTGTCCAGACTTGAGCGGCGTTCAGCAGCTACGAGCCGGGACATGTTTAGAATCCATGGAGGAGAAAAGTAATCCATCAGGGAAACACTGTAATGTCTGAACACTTCAGGAACATTACAAAGTGATAGTTCTACGTTTTATCCATTTATTTCTCAAATATCTAAATAGCTATTAACTGTTTTGGAAGTGGCGCTTGTCAGACGGCGGCAGACCGTTTGATGCTCTCGTCCAATCACAAATTGTGTTATTAGATGGCGAAACGCGATTAAACAGCTGAGCCAATGACTGTCACAGGAAGCGACCCTCAGAGAGTAAATAATGACCAAGACAGTTTTCTGTAGTTTGCTCAACTAACTGAAGCCCGGAAATGGAAGCAGGAGAGCGGCGGTGCTGCAGACAGTCGCAGCAGACGGATCACGTCACAACGTTTTTATTTTATTTATTATTATTTTATATTGATTCTCATGAGTCAATCTACAACCCGCAACCCGACCCGCAAGCTATTGTTCCCACCCAGATCCGAACCCGAGAAAAAAAAAGCTTTTAAAAACCACCTGCAAATCAGCTGTTTTTGCGGGTACCGACCCAGTGCAGGACTCTGGCTGGGAGCCGCAGTGAAGCAAACCACTGCACCTGGTGTGTGTAGAGTCTGACCGGACGGCTCAATGCAGATAAATCACCAGGACTCGTCTCATTTCTCTGTTTTTTCATCAGTAGTCTGAGCTGAAGGCTGCAGAACACACACACACACACACACACACACACACACACACACACACACACACACACACACACGGTTTCAGCTGCTTGCAGGACCGGGCTTCAGGTCTCCTCTCGGACCGCTCGGCTGACAATAAGACGTGGCTGAAACCTGCAGCAGGTTTGGTGCGTTTCTTTGTGAAGGGAGGATATCTGGTGCTGTCTCACGTGCACACATCCACTAATCTGTTCATCTAACTGAACACACACACACACACACGCAGAGATCTGTTTCCTCGATACGGCTCTATTCACAGGAAATGAAGGGAGCCGTATCATCCAGTAACACACACACACACACACACACACACACACACACACACACACAGAAGGCAGTGATTCAGAGAACACAACCTAATCAATACAAACAGAGCTCAGCCGTGTCTCTGTGGCTGAAGCCCACACAGCTTCCTGTCCGGCAGGCTTCAGTTTCTTTCTCCAATGAGTCCAGATGAAACATCTGCGTGAGTGTGCAGTGTGAAGTGTGTGTCCGGCCGTCCAGTTGGTTCCTGATGTAGATATGTCTTATCGAGATCAACGACCTCATTGTGGTTCCTCACATGTTTCAATCCACCTTCATTAACTTTTCACACCAAACATGGTTTCCTCAGGAAACGTGAGAAATCACGCCGAAGAGGATATTACTGACCAAAAACACTCATTTATTGGACTGGTGGTGATATTTCAGATAAAATAACAATAATTAGATGGAGTGATCAAGGAAAGATGTTTTACCAGAGCAATGAAATTTAGCAGCACCAATTTAATCCGACATAAAATAGATGAGCAATGGTTCAATGGTCAGTTTGAAAGAAATGAGGAAGTCAGAGGCTACCAGATACGATCGCTTGAAGAAAAATGTTAACTAAAAATCATTTTGATCACATAGTTCTATGTGGATTCATCTGAGAGAGAGTGAGAGAGAGAGAGAGGGGGGGGGGGGATAGAGAAAGAAACAATGCCACACTGCCACCTTGTGGGCAGTGACATTATTGCAAAAACAGAGATCCAACCACAGAAAGACAGTCCTTCACTCTGAAAGGATTTACAGGGAAAAAAACTAAACTGGGAGCTTGTGACATATTACAGCTGCTCTATAGTGACTCTACAGCTCCTCTATAGTGACTCTACAGCTCCTCTATAGTGACTCTACAGCTCCTCTATAGTGGCTCTACAGCTCCTCTATAGTGACTCTACAGCTCCTCTATAGTGGCTCTACAGCTCCTCTATAGTGACTCTACAGCTCCTCTATAGTGACTCTACAGCTCCTCTATAGTGGTTCTACAGCTGCTCTACAGTGACTCTACAGCTCCTCTATAGTGACTCTACAGCTGCTCTATAGTGACTCTACAGCTCCTCTATAGCAGCTCTACAGCTCCTCTATAGTGACTCTACAGCTCCTCGATAGTGACTCTACAGCTCCTCTATAGTGACTCTACAGCTCCTCTATAGTGACTCTACAGCTCCTCTATAGTGGTTCTACAGCTGCTCTATAATGACTCTACAGCTCCTCTATAGTGGCTCTACAGCTCCTCTATAGTGACTCTACAGCTCCTCTATAGTGACTCTACAGCTCCTCTATAGTGACTCTACAGCTCCTCTATAGTGGTTCTACAGCTGCTCTACAGTGACTCTACAGCTCCTCTATAGTGACTCTACAGCTCCTCTATAGTGGCTCTACAGCTCCTCTATAGTGACTCTACAGCTGCTCTATAGTGACTCTACAGCTCCTCTATAGCGGCTCTACAGCTGCTCTATAGTGACTCTACAGCTCCTCTATAGTGGCTCTACAGCTCCTCTATAGCGACTCTACAGCTCCTCTATAGTGACTCTCCAGCTCCTCTATAGTGACTCTACAGCTCCTCTATAGCGGCTCTACAGCTCCTCTATAGTGGCTCTACAGCTCCTCTATATTGACTCTACAGCTCCTCTATAGTGACTCTACAGCTCCTCTATAGTGACTCTACAGCTGCTCTATAGTGACTCTACAGCTCCTCTATAGTGACTCTACAGCTGCTCTATAGCGGCTCTACAGCTCCTCTATAGTGACTCTACAGCTCCTCTATAGCGACTCTACAGCTCCTCTATAGTGACTCTACAGCTCCTCTATAGTGGCTCTACAGCTCCTCTATAGTGGCTCTACAGCTCCTCTATAGCGACTCTCCAGCTCCTCTATAGTGGCTCTACAGCTCCTCTATAGTGACTCTCCAGCTCCTCTATAGTGGCTCTACAGCTCCTCTATAGCGACTCTACAGCTCCTCTATAGCGGCTCTACAGCTCCTCTATAGCGACTCTACAGCTCCTCTATAGCGGCTCTACAGCTCCTCTATAGTGGCTCTACAGCTCCTCTATAGTGGCTCTACAGCTCCTCTATAGTGACTCTACAGCTCCTCTATAGTGGCTCTACAGCTCCTCTATAGTGGCTCTACAGCTCCTCTATAGTGGCTCTACAGCTCCTCTATAGTGACTCTACAGCTCCTCTATAGTGGCTCTACAGCTCCTCTATAGTGACTCTACAGCTCCTCTATAGTGGCTCTACAGCTCCTCTATAGTGGCTCTACAGCTCCTCTATAGTGGCTCTACAGCTCCTCTATAGTGACTTCAGTAAAACAGTGAAACATTTCTTAAAGGGCAACTCTGGTTTTCTGACACCCGACACATAATCTCTGCGAAGCCGCTCATTTCAGCTATATTTTTTCATCCATCGCCAGTGTTATCATAAAGTCAGCTCGTCTACCGTCTTCAGGTGGGTTAGCTATGTCCCGCGCTAAAGCTCCATTGCCGTGGCCCCCGCTAAGTGCGGCTAAATCTGTTGGATCTAAATAACTTCTGAAGGACTCCGAGCTGCACCATGTTTGTCTGAGAGAGTATATGAGCATGCACACACCTCGAAATAAGGTCCAGATGTCAGAAAACTGGAGTTGCCCTTTAAAGCCTACCAGAGCTACAACAATGTGAAAATGTCTTCTGTTCAGTTTTAGTTTAGTTCCAGTTCAACTGATTCATTTCTAATACCCAACAAATTCACTGAATTTAAAGAGAAGAGAACAAACCCAAATCCATTGATCAGTTGTGGAGAGTGAGTGTGGAAAGAGAACGTGCTGTTTCCTCCCTCGGTTCTCCTCTCTGGCTTCGCTCGGTGCTGTCAGCGGTTCAGCTCAGTCAACACAACCAAGGTTCCCCAACAAGGAGTTCAGAGCAGCTCCCTCTGCTGGATAGTCTCCTTCTAATGACTGTCCAGAGAGAAGCAGCTCACACACACACACACACACACACACACACACACACACACACACACACACACACACACACACACACACACACACACACACACACCGTGTGGAGGTGGGTGTGTTGCAGCAGCTTCCCTCTGGGTGTCAGTGCTCAGTGAGCAGCCTGCACAGCAGCACTGAGGGGAGCGTCCCGGGTTCAAACAGGTGGTCTTCCTCCAGAGCGCTGCGCTGCGGCTGGACCCGGTCCCATGGTGCAGCGGCGTGCCCCTGCTGCGTCCTCAGCATGCCTCATAAGAGCAGGAAAGAGAAGGTGGTCTGCATGCGAGCGTCATCGTGGTCCTGCGGCGTCAGCTTCTCCTTCTCACGTGGCTGACTGCTTTTCAGGAACCATCCAGGTCTGGAAGGTCCAGGAGGGCAGGGGGGCGAGGCGGGCCTGCAGGGGACCAGGAGGTAGGGGCCGACACACTGCTGGCGCCGAGACCAGGGTTGTTGTTGAGGGTTTCCTGACATGGACCTCAGTGGCTCATGGGACATGTGGCGTGGTCTTCTGAACAGCTGCATTATGGTGGTGGTGGTGTGTGTGTGTGTGTGTGTGTGTGTGTGTGTGTGTGTGTGTGTGTGTGGGCTGTGCCGGTGTCTGACTCGTCGGGGAGGCTGAGGAGCCTGACTGACTGTTGGACCTGCTGTCTGCTCCCACTGACCGCTCCGTCACTCCGTCCGTCTTCAGCTATTCTGTCCAGTGAGGCCGATCGCCCGTCAGGACGGGATCGGGTTCCTCAGCCACAAACACCCGATCCGATCCGGAAAGCAACTTGACCCTTAACCACCAGCAGCCTGTGTCTCCTGTCCTCCATCTTTCCCTCCCAGCCTCATCTGGAGCCTGGGTAACCCGGGTAACGCCGTGACGCTGCTGTGTGTGCAGGGCTCCAGCAGGAAGGCTCCTCCCTCCACCCAGCTGAGCAGGGCGCCGCCGCCGGGCGCCCGGCCCGCCCTGAAGAGGCAGAACAGGCTCAGCTCCGCCTCCTTCCCGCTCAGCACCAACAGACAGCTGCACCGGCTGCCCGGGCTCACAGGTACACACAAGTACACTCAGGTACACAAAGGTTCGCACAGGTACATTCACATGTACACTCACAGGTAAACACACAGGTACACACAGCTACACACAGGTACACACAGCTACACTCACAGGTACACTCACAGGTACACTCAGGTACACACACAGGTACACACACAGGTACACACAGCTACACTCAAGGCTACACTCACAGGTACACTCAGGTACACACACAGTTACACACAGCTACACACACAGGTACACAAAGGTACACAGAGCTACACACACAGGTACACTCAGGTACACACACAGGTACACACAGCTACACACAGATACACACACAGGTACACAAAGGTACACACAGCTACACACAGGTACACTCAGGTACACACACAGGTACACACAGCTACACACAGATACACACACAGGTACACAAAGGTACACACAGCTACACTCAGGTACACACACAGGTACACACAGCTACACACAGATACACACACAGGTACACAAAGGTACACACAGCTACACACAGGTACACTCAGGTACACACAGAGGTGCACACAGGTACACAAAGGTACACACAGGTACAATCAAAGGTACACTCACAGGCACACACACAGGTACACACAGGTACACGGTCCCGGTCAGGACCTTGGTCCCGGTCAGGACCTTGGTCCCGGTCCCGGTCAGGACCTTGGTCCCGGTCCCGGTCAGGACCTTGGTCCCGGTCCCGGTCCCGGTCAGGACCTTGGTCCCGGTCCCGGTCAGGACCTTGGTCCCGGTCCCGGTCCCGGTCAGGACCTTGGTCCCGGTCCCGGTCCCGGTCAGGACCTTGGTCCCGGTCCCGGTCAGGACCTTGGTCCCGGTCCCGGTCCCGGTCAGGACCTTGGTCCCGGTCCCGGTCAGGACCTTGGTCCCGGTCCCGGTCAGGACCTTGGTCCCGGTCCCGGTCCCGGTCAGGACCTTGGTCCCGGTCCCGGTGGTGTTTTGGGCCCAGGGGGAAGGAGGGAGTCATGTTCATGATCCTCCGGCTCTGCTGTCACTGCATTATTGATGGCTGCACAGACGGCCGGCAGCTTCATCTGGAATGCAAATGATGTGTAATCAGTGTCGTCTCCACCGTCCTGGAGGACGGAGATCTGGAGCCGGGACGTCCTGCGGCCGGCGGAGCGGCGGGGGCCATGTGATGGAGGTTTAACCTCAGGTGGTCCGGCTCCCTCACTTCACAGAGAGGCCTGATCCCTGATGGAAATAACAACAACACAGCATTCACATTTCCAACAGTGACAACAGATGAAGGTCCTCTGAGCAGCAGAACCTTTCTGAGCCTTCTGTTCTTTAAGACTGTTCCCCACGGGAGAAACATACAGTCATGCAAGAAACACATAAAGAAAATATTACTAACACACAAAATTAGGTATTAAAAAAAAAAAAAAGGGGTCAGGGGTCATCAGTCATCAGACCAGAGTGGGGTGATACGAAAGATCACACTACTGTAGAGTGAGGACGAATACCTTCTGAATGTCTTCTCTTCCTGAAGGTCTCACGTTCTGTAAAAAGTCCTTTGCTGGTTTTGTAACAGCAGTCAGGGTCTCCATATCCTGAGGAGGAAGAGCCTCCGCCTGCTGCTCGCCTTCTCCGCTTTTTACTGACTCTCACTTCAAACAGGAGACTCAGACATTTTCATGGCCAAACAGACAGAACCGTTACAAACCGTTCCCACTTTCTGGAAGGCCTCCACTGAGGTACCTGTCTCAACAGAACAGTTCCATAACCAGGACGGACAACACTGCTGTGTGCTGACTGGTCAGTGGCGACCGTCACGCTTGACACACCGCCATGTTTAAACAGCTCGTCCTGTGCTGCTGGTTGTGTGTGTGTCTTACACACTGGTTGATTTTCTGACCGGCTGGTACCACAGAGAACAGTCTCACAGCTTCACTTGAGGGTTGAACAGTTCTGCTGAGGAACCGCAGCCGGACTGGGATCCCTAGTTTACCGGAATGAGGTCAGGAACCTGATGTTCCGCCGCCACCTGCAACCCACCCACGACCCGCCCACATTCCTACTGTGCTCCTGCAGTGGAGACAGATACCACTCCGTACCGCTCCGACCCATCCTGACCCATTCCGACCCGTTCCGACCCATTCCGACCCATCCTGACCCATTACAACCTGCTCCGACCCGTTCCGACCCGTTCCGACCCATTCCGACCCGCTCCGACCCGTTCCGACCCGTTCCGACCCGTTCCGACCCGTTCCGACCCGCTCCGACCCGTTCCACCTCCCCATCCCATTCATACCAGCACAAACTGCGCAGTGGAAACTGTCAGACTCACTTCGTACGGCATTCAGTGCGAGTCGTTCTGATTTTCTGTTCACTGGTGGACCCATGGGGGCCTCGGGGGACCAAAACCGGCAGGCGCCCAACCGGGCACCGGATGACCAAAGGGAGCAGAGCTGAGGGCCCAGAGCTCAAAAGCCCAAGAGCTGACCGCCCCACTCAGGCATGACCACACCCAGGAGAACCGGCCTCCATAGGCGGCTCCCCGCCCCAGGCCAGCCCCCTCCAGGGACCCAGGGCATCACAACCTCCGAAAACCCTCCGATCCGGCACCCCCCTCCCCCCAAGCCCACCTCCGCACTCCCGCCTCCTCCCCCACCACCAACATGCCAGGCCCAGGTGTCACACAGACACCTGACAGAGCCCAGGACTGTGGCGTTCTGCTGTGAACTGCTTCCATGGTATTTCTGATCATTTACTTGTCAATGATAAAGTTTACAGAGTTTATGCATTTGACCTAACCCGACACGCCAGATGGACAGTTTCATGTCCGCCACGGAAATATTACACAAGTCCATCTGGGTAGCCGCTCTTCCGATTTGATTTCAGAGGCGGGACCTTCAAAACATTCAGTAGCTGGCGATTGGACGCCAAAGAAGAAGACGATTGGACGACCGTTCTGATTGACACGCGACACACTCACCACAGACCAATCCGCATCAAGCCACGGTGTGACGGAGCTTATGCGCTGCTGAGAAGCAGCAGACGTCGTTTCCTGACAAAAAGACTTGAAGTGATGTTCTGTGCTCCTCTTTCAAAGAAGAAACTGAGTCGCTTTCTTAAAAAACTGCAGATGTTGCCGTGTCCACGGAGATCGCTCCGCATGCCGCCATGGTTTTGGAAGTTCTTCGAGCTTCCCGCTGTCGTCACGTCTTTCGTCACGTCCGCTCCTCCCGCAGCTCCCGCCTCTTTCCCCTGATTTGGCCGGTGAAATTTTATCAGAGTGAAACCATTGGTCCATGGAGCGCTACAAGATGGGATCTGCAGGATTTAGGAACTGAATCAGGCCCATCTGCTGCGCAAGGTTACATTTGACCAGAATCCCAAGCAACACCGGGAACGTCCGCCGCCGCACCGTGCCGCCAGCTAGCAGGATCCTGGCTCTCTTCGGGGATTCACAGGCTGGAGGGCTCAGGAGGGAAGCGCCGCCGGGCCGCCGCTCAGCGCTGACAGCAGCCGCAAGCGGCGCTCTGTCCCCGGCCAGCCAGCACGGCCAGCCAGCCCCAGGGTGCCCCCCCCCCCCCCCCCCGCCGCTCGCGCTGTTTTCTCACGGGTAGTGGCACTTTCTCCACGTCGTTCGTGGTGTTTTGTCCCAGCCAGCAGGGCAAGCAGCGCTAGTCCCCCGCTAGCCCCCCGCTAGCCCCCCGGCCATCCGTGGTGTTCCCCCCGGCCGCGGGCACGCTGCCGTGACGCTGCGGCTCGGCTGTGGTCAGCGAGCGAAGCCCTGAGCCTGAGGCTGCATTAAAAGCTGGACAAAGCAGCCTGGCTCCAAAACGAAGCAGCACCGACGAGAGGCAGGAAAACCAAACCCGGTGCTGCTTAAAGTTTTCTAAACTTTATGTTCAAAACACAACCCCTCAGAAACAAAATGACTTGTTTTGGTGAACACGACACATCATGTTAACTGTTATATAAATGCAGAAATTACAGAAAAGAAAGGAAAAGAAAATCCTTTGAGCGTCTTTTTGAGTAGTTGATCCAGGAAGTAGTCATGGTTACAATGTTTCAACAACTAACTAAAACTAGTCAATAAACTGTGTCACTGTGGAAAATTTGGGCGGCTGTGGGTCAGCGGGGAGAGCAGTCGTCTGACAATCCAGAGGCTGTTAGTTTGCTTCCCGTCTCCCCTTGTCTGCATGTCAAAGTGTCCTTGGGCAAGACACTGAACCCTGAATTACCCCCGGTGGATGGACTGAGCGCCTTGCATGGCAGCCGCCTCCACCGGCGTGTGAATGGGTGAATGTGATAGTACAGTGTGACGCGCTTTAGTCTCTGCTAATGCAGATGAAAAAGCGCTATATCAGTGTAGTCCATTTACCATTTCCCAAAATAACAATTAGAGGAGAACATAATCTGTAAGCTAGGGTAGACGACGTTGAAGAGTCTGCAACATTTGAAAGTGGCACACCTCAAGCCCTGCCCCCGAAGCTCCTCCTACTCCAATCAGTGCTTGGCCCAACGCCACACCCCCACCAACGAGACCGCGCATCTCAACTCATGTTTTCAGTGGGACCCCGCTCCAAGCCTCGGGTGGCCAGACGTCCTCTTTTACCCGGACATGTCCACTTTTCACGTCCTGTCCGGGGCGTCCGGGAGGTTTTTTAAATTCAAGGAGATGTCCCCGGTTCATGTTTCTCAGCACATAAACGTAAACTGACCAGCGCTTCGCACACAGTACTGTGATACTTTGTTGAATGACGTAATTACCGAGAGGCGTCTTGTGAGCTGATCTGCACCGCGCGCTCACACACACACCCACACACACACACACACACACACACACACACACACACACACACACACACACACACAGACGGAGCGGAGCAGACGGGGCTGGTCAGACAGCGGAGCACGGCATCTGATTGGTTTCTTAAGAGCGGTCCGCGCCTTACGATTGGTGGGAGTTTTTCTGTCCTGTGGCCGCTACAGTTGTCAGTGTTTCCGCACCTTTTTCTGTACCGCAGGGGGCGAGGAGCATTTCACTCAGTATGACAAAAAGTGCTTTTGGACAACATTGCCTACCCGAGCTTTAATGTCAGACTCCTTAATGTAAACCTGCTGAAAGCCTCTAGAAGGATCTGTCAATCATTCCAGAGCAGACCTGTCAATCAAGTAGCCACGCCCCCTCATTATGAAAACTTTAAAGCTCTATATAAAATTCAATACTAATATATCTTCAGATGGACCACCTGATCTCTCTTCCGGATGATGAAATGCAATGAAAAAACCAACTCTGAACTGTAGAAACTCAGCCGATCCAGTTTTATTGATGTTTCCTTTTGAATTGGAGTCTATGGAGTCACAGCCTTATTGGAGCCAGCCCCTGGTGGACACTGTGATACTGCAAGTTTTTGACACTTCCAGGTCGGCTTCATGTTATCAGCCACATGCTCCGTCCACTGTATTCACAGTCTATGGGCGTTAGCAGCGCATCAGAAACCACAGCACTGGTGACCGTATGACGGCGGCCGCCGCTGTCGCTTTACCAGGCTTGCTGGCTGCGGTGAATGAGAATCAGCAAAAATGGGGGACGCTGCAGACCTGCGACGCTGCAGACCTGCGACGCTGCAGACCTGCGACGCTGCAGACCTGCGAGCATAGGCGGATCTAGGGGGGGGCTACTTGGGCTCAAGCCCCGGATGTTTTGTCAAGAGGCCCGGATCCGAGCTGGTCTGAGTATAATGTGCAGTACTGGAATTCACCAGAGAGTGGCAGCATGCGCTGGAGAGCAGCCAGCAGTCTGTCTGTCCAGAAGAAGAAGCCTCCATGTCTATGCCCGTCAGTCGCTGCTCCTTGATTCTACTGCTGACCACAGTCCACTCATAATGGATACCAGAGGCTTTTTCAAAACGCGGACGTCGCCGCCAGCAGCAGCAGCAGCAGCAGCAGCAGCAGCAGCAGCACAGACTGATGTTCCCGGTTTGTGAAAGTCTGACTGATTCTGCTGGCTGGTTATCAGTATTATCAGCTAATACCAACAACACAACCGCACTGAAAATGAAAGACAGCAAGATCAATGTTCCATTCCAGGATAAGACTAAAACCCTTTATGAAATATGAATGAAAAGTATTCCTAGCAAAATAATTAAAGTATTCATTGTGCAGAAAAGTGCTCCCTGCCAGTGCTTTGCCATTGTATAGGATGTTTTTGGATTATTATACTGTATATTACTACTGCAGATGTTTAAGCTTGTCCTTTAGCTAATATGTACACTTTTGAGTGGTTCAATCAGCAGTTAATAATGATTATTTTTCAGCTAATCCAAGGGAGTTTAAAACAGTTCATTTATTTGAAGAAGAGGGAGAATTTTCTAATCTCATCAAGAAACATTTCAAACATTTAAACTCAACATATCAGTATGTTTCATAGGTTTTATTTCTAAATATTTTTATTTATTTTGGTTCATGTGAGTGAAGAGGAAAAGACAGGAGATGACCCACATTTAACATTCAAAAAAAGGCATGACAAGACATGAGAACAGCTCAGAAATGTTGTATTTAAAGAGTAACAGAGACAGAAGAGAGGAAGGAGTGAAAGAAAGTGAGGGGAAAATGAACAGGAAGTCATAAAAAATGTGCAGAGAAAGCAAGAGAGAAGAGACAGGAGGTTGAAGACAGGATTTGAGGACAGGATTGAAGAACAGAGCAGTAAAGGACAGCAGAGGTCCAGCCAGGACCACAGGGAGCCTGCAGTCAGGAAACAAGGGATTTTATTTCTTTAGTTTATGATCAATCTGAATAACCTTTTTATTTTATATTTTTTTCTTTCTGTTGACATGAGGCATAAAACAATGTTCTTCAAGGCTTCTGGTGGTGAGACATTTGTGTCATTAAAGGGTCTGATTTTTAAGTGTTCTCCGTGCCTTTCTCAGCTTTGAACTGGTGGTAAGTTGATGTAAAAACAAAACAAAAACAAAAAAATAAAATAAAATAAAGATAGCACAAAAAATGGCGGAAAAAATAAATCGGCATCTGCACCCTCAGGGCTAAGCCCCTGATCTCCTAGAATCCTAGATCCGCCCCTGCCTGCGAGGCTGCAGACCTGCGACGCCGAGGCGCGCTCAGAACACTGCCATCAATCTTTCATGGCTTCTTTGTTTATACACAGCATTACAGGCAGGATGTGGTCTAAGAGGCTTCCTGTAAGCTAAACCACGGCCCTGCACCTGGAGAAACCGCAGAGGGCTGGATTTCACTGGACCTGCACACACACACACACACACACACACACACACACACACACACACACACCTGTGCATCCAGTACTGAGAAGGGCCTGTCAGTGACGGTGGTCCGGCGTTACCTGGGCTTTCACACTGCCAGCTGGACCAGATCAGACTGGAGGTTTCAAATCAAATCAATATTGATTCATCACATGCTTTTCATATTGCACGTTTCACACCAGCACAGTGTTTACATCAAAGGTTTTCTGATTTTACTTAAAATAAATTAAAATTAAATTAAATTCTCAGCTAAACTTTTCTTTATATAGCACTTTAAAAACAACTACTGCAGGCACAAAGTGTTGTACAAAATCATATATACAAGTGCAAGTGCAAGATAAGATGCATTAAGAACAAGGAAAACAAAAATAAACAACAAAAAAAGACATTTAAAAAACAGTAAAAAAAACAAACAAACGGGCAGAGTCTCAGCCCCCTGCAGGCTGCAGTGTGTATTGCAGGTCTGACTCTGGAGGGGTCGCTGCTTCCCTCCCAGGTTCAGATGGTTTGATGTCAGGAACAATCCCGCTGCCCTGTTCTCCACCAGTGGAGCTGTCTGGAGGGCCGAACAACTTTCAACTGTCACTGTTTCCAAAACGTCTTCATAACGGAGCGTCTGGTCGCCTCCTCCACGCCTCCACGCCTCCTCCACGCCTCCTCCACGCCTCCACGCCTCCTCCACGAGGAGGATCCACTGACTGACGGACTGACGGACCGTTTTCAGTTCACCAGTGAAGACTGTGGTCAGCTCCAGATGAAGATCCCCGAGGAAGTCCATGGTCTGCAGGAAGCTTCACAGCATGAAGGGAGGAACAGCCTGAGGAACAGCCTGAGGAACAGCCTAAGGAACATCCTGAGGAACAGCCTGAGGAACATCTTGAGGAACGTCCTGAGGAACAGCTTGAGGAACATCCTGAGGAACAGCCTGAGGAACGTCCTGAGGAACATCCTGAGGAACAGCCTGAGGAACAGCCTGAGGAATGTCCTGCGGAACAGCCTGAGGAACGTCCTGAGGAACAGCCTGAGGAACGGCTTGAGGAACGTCCTGTGGAACAGCCGGAGGAACATCCTGAGGAACGTCCTGAGGAACAGCCTGAGGAACAGCCTGATGAAAGTCCTGAGGAACAGCCTGAGGAACGTCCTGAGGAACAGCCTGAGGAGCAGCCTGAGGAACATCCTGAGGAACAGCTTGAGGAACGTCCTGAGGAATAGCCTGAGGAACAGCCTGAGGAACAGCCTGAGGAATGTCCTGAGGAATAGCCTGAGGAACATCCTGAGGAACAGCTTGAGGAACGTCCTGAGGAATAGCCTGAGAACAGCCTGAGGAACAGCCTGAGGAACGTCCTGAGGAATAGCCTGAGGAACATCCTGAGGAACAGCTTGAGGAACGTCCTGAGGAACAGCCTGAGGAGCAGCCTGAGGAACAGCCTGAGGAACAGCCTGAGGAATGTCCTGAGGAATAGCCTGTGGAACGTCCTGAGGAACAGCTTGAGGAACGTCCTGAGGAATAGCCTGAGGAACAGCCTGAGGAACAGCCTGAGGAACGTCCTGAGGAATAGCCTGAGGAACATCCTGAGGAACAGCTTGAGGAACGTCCTGAGGAACAGCCTGAGGAGCAGCCTGAGGAACAGCCTGAGGAACAGCCTGAGGAATGTCCTGAGGAATAGCCTGTGGAACGTCCTGAGGAACAGCCTGAGGAACAGCCTGAGGAACGTCCTGAGGAATAGCCTGAGGAACAGCTTGAGGAACAGCCTGAGGAACAGCCTGAGGAACGCCCTGAGGAACAGCCTGAGGAACAGCCTGAGGAACGCCCTGAGGAACAGCCTGAGGAACATCCTGAGGAACATCTTGAGGAACGTCCTGAGGAACAGCTTGAGGAACATCCTGAGGAACAGCCTGAGGAACGTCCTGAGGAACATCCTGGGGAACAGCCTGAGGAACAGCCTGAGGAATGTCCTGAGGAACGTCCTGAGGAATAGCCTGAGGAACAGCTTGAGGAACATCCTGAGGAACTGCCTGAGGAACAGCCTGAGGAACAGCCTGATGAAAGTCCTGAGGAACAGCCTGAGGAATGTCCTGAGGAACAGCCTGAGGAACGGCTTGAGGAACGTCCTGTGGAACAGCCGGAGGAACATCCTGAGGAACAGCCTGAGGAACGTCCTGAGGAACAGCCTGAGGAACAGCCTGATGAAAGTCCTGAGGAACAGCCTGAGGAACGTCTTGAGGAACAGCCTGAGGAGCAGCCTGAGGAACAGCCTGAGGAACAGCCTGAGGAACGTCCTGAGGAAGAGCCTGAGGAACGTCCTGAGGAACAGCCTGAGGAACAGCCTGAGGAACAGCCTGATGAAAGTCCTGAGGAACAGCCTGAGGAACGTCCTGAGGAACAGCCTGAGGAGCAGCCTGAGGAACATCCTGAGGAACAGCTTGAGGAACGTCCTGAGGAATAGCCTGAGGAACAGCCTGAGGAACGTCCTGAGGAATAGCCTGAGGAACATCCTGAGGAACAGCTTGAGGAACGTCCTGAGGAACAGCCTGAGGAGCAGCCTGAGGAACAGCCTGAGGAACAGCCTGAGGAATGTCCTGAGGAATAGCCTGTGGAACGTCCTGAGGAACAGCTTGAGGAACGTCCTGAGGAATAGCCTGAGGAACATCCTGAGGAATAGCCTGAGGAACATCCTGAGGAACAGCTTGAGGAACGTCCTGAGGAACAGCCTGAGGAGCAGCCTGAGGAACAGCCTGAGGAACAGCCTGAAGAATGTCCTGAGGAATAGCCTGTGGAACGTCCTGAGGAATAGCCTGAGGAACAGCTTGAGGAACAGCCTGAGGAACAGCCTGAGGAACGCCCTGAGGAACAGCCTGAGGAACAGCCTGAGGAACGCCCTGAGGAACAGCCTGAGGAACAGCCTGAGGAACGTCCTGAGGAACAGCCTGAGGAACAGCCTGATGAAAGTCCTGAGGAACAGCCTGAGGAACGTCCTGAGGAACAGCCTGAGGAACAGCCTGAGGAGCAGCCTGAGGAGTAGCCTGAGGAACAGCCTGAGGAACAGCCTGAGGAACGTCCTGAGGAACAGCCTGAGGAATGTCCTGAGGAACAGCCTGAGGAACGGCTTGAGGAACGTCCTGTGGAACAGCCTGAGGAACAGCTTGAGGAACGTCCTGAGGAACAGCCTGAGGAACAGCCTGAGGAACGTCCTGAGGAACATCCTGAGGAACATCCTGAGGAACAGCCTGAGGAACAGCCTGAGGAACGTCCTGAGGAATAGCCTGAGGAACAGCTTGAGGAACGTCCTGAGGAATAGCCTGAGGAACAGCCTGAGGAACGTCCTGAGGAACAGCCTGATGAAAGTCCTGAGGAACAGCCTGAGGAACGTCCTGAGAAACAGCCTGAGGAACAGCTTGAGGAACAGCCAAAGGAACGTCCTGAAGAACAGCCTGAGGAACAGCCAAAGGAACATCCTGAGGAACAGCCTGAGGAACAGCCTGAGGAACGTCCTGAGGAACAGCCTGAGGAATGTCCTGAGGAATAGCCTGAGGAACATCCTGAGGAACAGCTTGAGGAACGTCCTGAGGAATAGCCTGAGGAACAGCCTGAGGAACAGCCTGAGAAACGTCCTGAGGAATAGCCTGAGGAACATCCTGAGGAACAGCTTGAGGAACGTCCTGAGGAACAGCCTGTGGAGCAGCCTGAGGAACAGCCTGAGGAACAGCCTGAGGAATGTCCTGAGGAATAGCCTGTGGAACGTCCTGAGGAACAGCCTGAGGAACAGCCTGAGGAACGTCCTGAGGAATAGCCTGAGGAACAGCTTGAGGAACAGCCTGAGGAACAGCCTGAGGAACGCCCTGAGGAACAGCCTGAGGAACGCCCTGAGGAACAGCCTGAGGAACAGCCTGAGGAACGTCCTGAGGAACAGCCTGAGGAACGTCCTGAGGAACAGCCTGAGGAACAGCCTGAGGAGCAGCCTGAGGAGTAGCCTGAGGAACAGCCTGAGGAACAGCCTGAGGAACAGCCTGAGGAACGCCCTGAGGAACAGCCTGAGGAACGCCCTGAGGAACAGCCTGAGGAACAGCCTGATGAAAGTCCTGAGGAACAGCCTGAGGAACGTCCTGAGGAACAGCCTGAGGAACAGCCTGAGGAGCAGCCTGAGGAGTAGCCTGAGGAACAGCCTGAGGAACAGCCTGAGGAACGTCCTGAGGAACAGCCTGAGGAATGTCCTGAGGAACAGCCTGAGGAACGGCTTGAGGAACAGCCTGAGGAACGCCCTGAGGAACAGCCTGAGGAACGCCCTGAGGAACAGCCTGAGGAACAGCCTGATGAAAGTCCTGAGGAACAGCCTGATGAAAGTCCTGAGGAACAGCCTGAGGAACGTCCTGAGGAACAGCTTGAGGAACAGCCTGAGGAACAGCCTGAGGAACGCCCTGAGGAACAGCCTGAGGAACGCCCTGAGGAACAGCCTGAGGAACAGCCTGATGAAAGTCCTGAGGAACAGCCTGATGAAAGTCCTGAGGAACAGCCTGAGGAACGTCCTGAGGAACAGCTTGAGGAACAGCCTGAGGAACAGCCTGAGGAACGCCCTGAGGAACAGCCTGAGGAACGCCCTGAGGAACAGCCTGAGGAACAGCCTGATGAAAGTCCTGAGGAACAGCCTGAGGAACGTCCTGAGGAACAGCCTGAGGAACAGCCTGAGGAGCAGCCTGAGGAGTAGCCTGAGGAACAGCCTGAGGAACAGCCTGAGGAACGTCCTGAGGAACAGCCTGAGGAATGTCCTGAGGAACAGCCTGAGGAACGGCTTGAGGAACGTCCTGTGGAACAGCCTGAGGAACAGCTTGAGGAACGTCCTGAGGAACAGCCTGAGGAACAGCCTGAGGAACGTCCTGAGGAACATCCTGAGGAACAGCCTGAGGAACAGCCTGAGGAACGTCCTGAGGAATAGCCTGAGGAACAGCTTGAGGAACGTCCTGAGGAACAGCCTGAGGAACAGCCTGAGGAACAGCCTGATGAAAGTCCTGAGGAACAGCCTGAGGAACTTCCTGAGAAACAGCCTGAGGAGCAGCCTGAGGAACAGCCTGAGGAACAGCCAAAGGAAAGTCCTGAGGAACAGCCTGAGGAACAGATTGATGAACGTCCTGAGGAACATCCTGAGAAACGTAATGAGGAGCGTCCTGAGGAACAGCTTGAGGAACAGCCAAAGGAACGTCCTGAGGAACAGCCTGAGGAACAGCCAAAGGAACATCCTGAGGAACAGCCTGAGGAACGTCCTGAGGAACAGCCTGAGGAACAGCCTGAGGAACAGCCTGAGGAACAGCCTGAGGAACATCCTGAGGAACAGCCTGAGGAACGTCCTGAGGAATAGCCTAAGGAACAGCTTGAGGAACGTCCTGAGGAATAGCCTGGGGAACAGCTTGAGGAACAGCCTGAGGAACAGCCTGAGGAACGTCCTGAGGAAGGTCCTGAGGAACATCCTGAGGAACAGCCTGAGGAACGTCCTGAGGAATAGCCTGGGGAACAGCTTGAGGAACAGCCTGAGGAACAGCCTGAGGAACGTCCTGAGGAACAGCCTGAGGAACAGCCGGAGGAACATCCTGAGGAAGGTCCTGAGGAACATCCTGAGGAACAGCCTGAGGAACGTCCTGAGGAATAGCCTGGGGAACAGCTTGAGGAACAGCCTGAGGAACAGCCTGAGGAACGTCCTGAGGAACAGCGTGAGGAACAGCCTGATGAAAGTCCTGAGGAACAGCCTGAGGAACGCCCTGAGGAACAGCCTGAGGAGCAGCCTGAGGAGCAGCCTGAGGAAAAGCCTGAGGAACAGCCTGAGGAACAGATTGAGGAACGTCCTGAGGAACATCCTGAGAAACGTCCTGAGGAGCGTCCTGAGGAACAGCTTGAGGAACAGCCAAAGGAACGTCCTGAGGAACAGCCTGAGGAACATCCTGAGGAACATCCTGAGCAACAGCCTGAGGAACAGCTTGAGGAACGTCCTGAGGAACAGCCTGAGGAACATCCTGAGGAACATCCTGAGGAACGTCTTGAAGAACATCCTGAGGAACATCCTGAGGATTGTCCTGAGGAACAGCCTGAGGAGCATCCTGAGGAGCGTCCTGAGGAAAAGCTTGAGGAACAGCCAAAGGAACGTCCTGAGGAACATCCTGAGGAACGTCCTGAGCAACAGCCTGAGGAACAGATTGAGGAACGTCCTGAGGAACATCCTGAGAAACGTCCTGAGGAGCGTCCTGAGGAACAGCTTGAGGAACAGCCAAAGGAACGTCCTGAGGAACAGCCTGAGGAACATCCTGAGGAACATCCTGAGCAACAGCCTGAGGAACAGCCAAAGGAACGTCCTGAGGAACAGCCTGAGGAACATCCTGAGGAACATCCTGAGCAACAGCCTGAGGAACAGCCTGAGGAACAGCCTGAGGAGCGTCCTGAGGAACAGCTTGAGGAACAGCCAAAGGAACGTCCTGTGGAACATCCTGAGGAACATCCTGAGCAACAGCCTGAGGAACAGCCAAAGGAACGTCCTGAGGAACATCCTGAGGAACATCCTGAGCAACAGCCTGAGGAACATCCTGAGGAACATCCTGAGGAATGTCCTGAGGAACAGCCTGAGGAACATCCTGAGGAACATCTTGAAGAACAGCCTGAGGAACAGCCTGAGGAATGTCCTGAGGAACGTCCTGAGGAACATCCTCAGGAACGTCCTGAAGAACAGCCTGAGGAGCATCCTGAGGAACAGCCTGAGGAACGTCCTGAGGAACAGCCTTAGGAACAGCCTGAGGAACGTCCTGAGGAACAGCCTGAGGAACTGCTTGAGGAACGTCCTGTGGAACAGCCGGAGGAGCAGCCTGAGGAACGTCCTGAGGAACAGCCTGAGGAACGTCCTGATGAACGTCCTGAGGAACAGCCTGAGGAACAGCCTGATGAAAGTCCTGAGGAACAGCCTGAGGAACGCCCTGAGGAACAGCCTGAGGAGCAGCCTGAGGAGCAGCCTGAGGAAAAGCCTGAGGAACAGCCTGAGGAACAGATTGAGGAACGTCCTGAGGAACATCCTGAGAAACGTCCTGAGGAGCGTCCTGAGGAACAGCTTGAGGAACAGCCAAAGGAACGTCCTGAGGAACAGCCTGAGGAACATCCTGAGGAACATCCTGAGCAACAGCCTGAGGAACAGCTTGAGGAACGTCCTGAGGAACAGCCTGAGGAACATCCTGAGGAACATCCTGAGGAACGTCTTGAAGAACATCCTGAGGAACATCCTGAGGATTGTCCTGAGGAACAGCCTGAGGAGCATCCTGAGGAGCGTCCTGAGGAAAAGCTTGAGGAACAGCCAAAGGAACGTCCTGAGGAACATCCTGAGGAACGTCCTGAGCAACAGCCTGAGGAACATCCTGAGAAACGTCCTGAGGAGCGTCCTGAGGAACAGCTTGAGGAACAGCCAAAGGAACGTCCTAAGGAACAGCCTGAGGAACATCCTGAGGAACATCCTGAGCAACAGCCTGAGGAACAGCCAAAGGAACGTCCTGAGGAACAGCCTGAGGAACATCCTGAGGAACATCCTGAGCAACAGCCTGAGGAACAGCCTGAGGAACAGCCTGAGGAACAGCCTGAGGAGCGTCCTGAGGAACAGCTTGAGGAACAGCCAAAGGAACGTCCTGTGGAACATCCTGAGGAACATCCTGAGCAACAGCCTGAGGAACAGCCAAAGGAACGTCCTGAGGAACATCCTGAGGAACATCCTGAGCAACAGCCTGAGGAACATCCTGAGGAACATCCTGAGGAATGTCCTGAGGAACAGCCTGAGGAACATCCTGAGGAACGTCTTGAAGAACAGCCTGAGGAACAGCCTGAGGAATGTCCTGAGGAACGTCCTGAGGAACATCCTCAGGAACGTCCTGAGGAACAGCCTGAGGAGCATCCTGAGGAACGTCCTGAGGAACGTCCTGAGGAACAGCCTTAGGAACAGCCTGAGGAACGTCCTGAGGAACAGCCTGAGGAACTGCTTGAGGAACGTCCTGTGGAACAGCCGGAGGAGCAGCCTGAGGAACGTCCTGAGGAACGTCCTGAGGAACAGCCTGAGGAACGTCCTGAGGAACAGCCTGAGGAACGTCCTGATGAACGTCCTGAGGAACAGCCTGAGGAACGTAATGAGGAACATCCTGAGGAACAGCTTGAGGAACGTCCTGAGGAATGTCATGAGGAACAGCTCGAGGAACGTCCTGAGGAAGAGCCTGAAGAACAGCCTGAGGAATAACTGTGGAGTCACTATAGAGGAACTGTAGAGCCAATACAGAGTCACTGTAGAAAGGAGTTTCTCCACATCCTGCTGTACATCTCCCGGTTCTCCCGGTTCTCTCGGTTCTCTGTCACTTGTCGTTTTAATCCAGGAATGAAAAGTGTGTTTTAAAGCTGAGTGGTTTCTTGAGGTAGTGGAGGAAGCATGAAGTCTTCCCGCCTCCCTTCATGTTACTGTCCGTCGTCACGTCTTTGCCATGAAATGTTAGTGTGTGAGAGTTCCAGGCTGTCAATAGGGAGAGTTTCTCACTGGAGAACCTCCAGTGTGACATGAAGGAACCTGAGCTTTTCAAAGACAGACAGGAGGAGATGCTGCTGCTGTTTGGACCGGAATGTTTCAGGATCTGAAGCCCGTCTGGTTTCCTGTGAACAGTTCATTTCACTGAGCGGACAGACACACAGCAGCATGAAGCGCTGTCTGTCAGCCAAACAGCCAAGAGCGGCCTGAGAACCCCGGCTTCATTCAGACCTGAGGACCTGACAGCGCAGCATGGGGACATGTCCTCTTCATCCAACCTTACAGGACAGTCTCCACTTCATCCAACCTTACAGGACAGTCTCATCTTCATCATCTTCATCCAACCTGACAGGACAGTCTCATCTTCATCATCTTCATCCAACCTAACAGGACAGTCTCATCTTCATCATCTTCATCCAACCTGACAGGACAGTCTCATCTTCATCATCTTCATCCAACCTAACAGGACAGTCTCATCTTCATCATCTTCATCCAACCTGACAGGACAGTCTCATCTTCATCATCTTCATCCAACCTGACAGGACAGTCTCATCCTCAGCCAACCTGAGAGGACAGTCTCATGTCCTCCAGTGAGACGCTGTCCAGAGAGCTGTTCCCCAATAGGATGAATGTGAAAATGACAGTAGTTCAAATATCTTCAGGAATAATTCTGAATAAACAGTCATGGCCAGAACATGAATATATTGACTTTTAAAGTTTATTAAAGGATTATTGGCACAAAGTATTAAAGTTGCAGATAGTTTCAAGGAGAGTTTAGTCATTTTCAGGAGCTCCATTCTACTGTTAGAGAACCCAGGAACCTCCAGGTAGCAGAACTCTGAGAACCCCGTGTTCTGCTGGACCATGTGGGACCAGCAGCTCTTGAAGACCTGGTGGAGTCTGGTTCTGAACAGGGATTTAAATTGTGTTCTAGATCTAACAGTGATGTGTTCTCTGCTCTGGTTCCTGATGGAACTCTGCTGCAGTATGTAGAGTCAGCTGAAGTCTTCAGAGTTTCTTGGTTCTCCCTGATAACAGATGATTTAGATTTTACAGGAGAAAAGGGAAGGTTCTGATGTTCTGTTCCTGGTCTACAGTAACTCCAGCTTCCTCTCAGTGGTTCTGGCCAACAATTTTAAAAGTACAATAACTAAGAAATGTACAATAAACAAAAAAATAAGTTGACCCGTGTCATCTGGTTCCACTGGTCAACAGAACTGTGTTTCATCTGCAGAACAACAGAAGTTAATGGAGAGTGTCCCTGATGTTCCCTGCAGGAGGCCAGCATCATGTACCATGTATAATGAAGAGTACAGGTTCTAAGACAGAACCCTGTGGAACTCCATGTTGAACGTTAGTATCAGTGGGATACGTCTTGTGGAAGACTCTTCTTAAAGATTCGGTTCTTGTTGACCGAGTGACAGGGACCGAGTCGAGCCTGGACTCCCATCACTCTGTGTGGAGGCGGGGCCACGACACAATTCCACCCCCCAGGTCCCGCCCCCATTCTCTGCCTCATCCAATCACTGTCCTGCTGCACTGGAGTCGCGCGCCCCTGTTGGCTGAGGGCTGGTCGCAGCAGCCAATCAGCGGCGCGCTGCCCCGGTGACGTCACGAGCAGCCGTTCCCTCCAGCAGCAGCTTCATTTTCTCTCCGCTTTGTGCTAAAATGGAGGCTGGCCTGTCGCCCTGAGCGGAGCCTTCCTGCTCGAGCCGTACATGTTGACATGCACTAGCGCCGCGGACACGATGGTCGTGGATGCCCCCAACTCCAACGGGCCGTTTCAGCCGGTGGCTCTCATGCACTTCAGAGGTATGTAAGGACCGATTGTTCCCGGTATTGTCCCAGGGAGCGAGCGGAGCGGGCTGTGCGGAGCCCCGGTGCGGCTGCCGCTCTCTGGAGGAGTGTCGGTCCGGCCTCGGGCTGCGCTGTGCGGGGAGGGGGGTCGGTGCGCGGGCTGCGCCGGAGGGAGGATGTCTGCTGAGGACTGACTGCAGGACATGAAGCTAAAATCAGGTTTTACTAGCTAGCTGCTCTGTGCCCATCCCCCTCCCTCTGCCGACGTCACAGGAAGTGACGTCACGACACGGAAGGAGCGCTACTGCTCCTGTTCTCTTCTGCTGTCATCCTCCTCTTCCTCTCATCTCGTCCTCTTCCTCCTCCTCCTGTGGACATCAGACCCCTCCTGGACAGCATGCTGTAATGACCACCGCTGCTCTGTTGGGGGCGCTGTCACCCGACCCGGACTGGGTCTCCGGTCCGGATCACACAGGGCTGCGGTGAGGGGCGACTGGACCTGTTCCTGCAGGAGAGGGGGGGGGGGGGGGGGGGGGGGGGGGGGGGGGGGGGGGGGGGGGGGGGACTACAGCTGCAGCCTCATCGGCTCAGCATCAGACCCTCAGCAGCCACACTGAGTCAGACAGTCTGGTCCAGCTCCCTGTCCCCCATGTCCCCCATGTCCTCTGGTCCCCCAGGGACCCTTCCACAGCTCACATGATCCATATTGTGGTTCAGTACAGAGTCTCAGTTTTGTGAATCTGATCAGAACCAACATCTGTTCTAGTTCAGGTGAAGTTTAGAACCCGCTCCCTCCAGGTTTAGAACCCGCTCCCTCCCCGGTTTAGAACCCGCTCCCTCCAGGTTTAGAACCCGCTCCTTCCAGGTTTAGAACCCGCTCCTTCCAGGTTTAGAACCCGCTCCTTCCAGGTTTAGAACCCGCTCCCTCCAGGTTTAGAACCCGCTCCCTCCAGGTTTAGAACCCGCTCCTTCCAGGTTTAGAACCCGCTCCTTCCAGGTTTAGAACCCGCTCCTTCCAGGTTTAGAACCCGCTCCCTCCAGGTTTAGAACCCGCTCCCTCCAGGTTTAGAACCCGCTCCTCCCCGGTTTAGAACCCGCTCCCTCCAGGTTTAGAACCCGCTCCCTCCAGGTTTAGAACCCGCTCCCTCTCAGGTTTAGAACCCGCTCCCTCCAGGTTTAGAACCCGCTCCCTCCAGGTTTAGAACCCGCTCCCTCTCAGGTTTAGAACCCGCTCCCTCCAGGTTTAGAACCCGCTCCCTCCAGGTTTAGAACCCGCTCCCTCCAGGTTTAGAACCCGCTCCCTCCAGGTTTAGAACCCGCTCCCTCCAGGTTTAGAACCCGCTCCCTCCCCGGTTTAGAACCCGCTCCCTCCCCGGTTTAGAACCCGCTCCCTCTCAGGTTTAGAACCCGCTCCCTCCAGGTTTAGAACCCGCTCCCTCCAGGTTCAATGGCATCTCTCTTGCTAGAGCGGCTCTTCTCTCCATCAGAGGGTTGCCTGTTCAATTCCCAGTGGAGACATGTTCCACCAAGCTGTACTTCCTCCTCATCTGGTTGGAGCAGGTTAAAGTCTGGCTTCACATCTCCGTCCCCTGTCCTCCAGACGTGTCCCCTGACCTCTGACCTGTGTCCCCTGTCCTCCAGACGTGTCCCCTGACCTCTGACCTGTGTCCCCTGTCCTCCAGACGTGTCCCCTGACCTCTGACCTGTGTCCCCTGTCCTCCAGACGTGTCCCCTGACCTCTGACCTGTGTCCCCTGTCCTCCAGACGTGTCCCCTGACCTCTGACCTGTGTCCTCTGTCCTCCAGATGTGGCCCCTGCCGAGCAGGAGAAGCTGTTCGTGCAGAAGCTGCGGCAGTGCTGCGTCCTCTTCGACTTCCTGTCCGACCCGCTGAGCGACCTGAAGTGGAAGGAGGTGAAGCGGGCGGCGCTGAGCGAGATGGTGGAGTACATCACCCACAACCGCAACGTCATCACCGAGCCCATCTACCCCGAGGTGGTGCACATGGTCAGTGTCAGGGGTCAGAGGTCACGCTGCCGTCTGGTCGTAAACCCTGCGCTCAGAGTGCAGTCGACCAGCGGTCACTGGTAACAGCTGCTAATCAGCCGGTGACCAGCTGGTTAGCAGCCGGTGACCAGCCGGTTAGCAGCTGGTTTGCAGCCGGTTAGCAGCTGGTGACCAGCCGGTTAGCAGCCGTTTTGCAGCCGGTTAGCAGCTGGTTAGCAGCCGTTGACCAGCTGGTGACCAGCCGGTTAGCAGCTGGATAGCAGCTGGTTTGCAGCCGGTTAGCAGCTGGTGACCGGCTGGTTAGCAGCCAGTTAGCAGCTGGTTAGCAGCCGGTTAGCAGCTGGTGACCGGCTGGTTAGCAGCCAGTTAGCAGCTGGTTAGCAGCGGCTCTGTCACAGTAAAGACTGTTCGGTGAACTTTTGATGAGCGTCCAGCTGGGCGGCTTTAATGTGACGGTAGAAATGCAGTGTAAATGTTTACAACATCCCATAATAGAATTCCTGCCATCCTCTATAGAGACTGTACAGCAGTCAGAGGACCTCATGTCAGGACTGGAGAACATTTCACTCTTCAAGAAAGATTTCAGTGCATCAGACAGCGGAGTGACATGAGGAAACTGACTCTGTTATCCAGAGTCTGACGATGATGGATGGAGGGTTTTAGAGTTTGTCATGAGGTTTTGGGAGGATGTAGCTGGAGCAGGTGGAGCAGGTGGAGCAGCTGGAGCAGCTGGAGCAGGTGGAGCAGGTGGAGCAGCTGGAGCAGGTGGAGCAGGCTGTCCTGATTGGATGCTCTTCTCTTTCAGTTTGCTGTCAACATGTTCAGAACGTTGCCTCCGTCGTCCAACCCCACCGGAGCCGAGTTCGATCCCGAGGAGGACGAGCCCACCCTGGAGGCGGCCTGGCCCCACCTGCAGGTCCTCCACCCTCCACCCTCCCCTTCACTCCTTCACTCCATCCCTCCCTCCTTCACTCTGTCGTTCACTCCCTCCTCCTTCACTCCTTCATCCTTCACTCCCTCCCCCGTCTATCTCCTGGTGTAATCCAGACTCAAGTCTTCTAAACACACATCTGGAACATCTGTTCATCTTATTGGCTTTGACACCAGCTCTTTGTTTATTGTTTATTTGTGTGTGTGTGTGTGTGTGTGTGTGTGTGTGTGTGTGTAGCTGGTGTATGAATTTTTCCTTAGGTTTTTAGAATCTCCTGACTTCCAGCCCAACATAGCGAAGAAATACATCGATCAGAAGTTTGTAATGCAGGTAAGAGAACGCGGCGGCGGCGTGGAACCGAGCGGACGGGTTCCGCTAGACGTCACCCCCTCCATGTTCTCCACAGCTCCTAGAACTATTCGACAGCGAAGATCCCAGAGAACGGGACTTCCTGAAAACTACGCTCCACAGGATCTACGGGAAGTTCCTGGGTCTGAGAGCCTACATCAGGAAGCAGATCAACAACATCTTCTATAGGTGGGGCTGGGCTGGGTTCTCCTGGTTCTCCTGGTTCTCCTGGTTCTCCTGGTTCTCCTGGTTCTCCTGGTCCTCCTGGTTCTCCTGGTTCTCCTCCTCACTCTGGGTTCTCCTCCTCTGCAGGTTTATCTATGAGACAGAACATCACAACGGTATAGCTGAACTACTGGAAATACTTGGAAGGTAAAGGTCCCGTTGCGTTCTGGACAGAACCTGTGCCCCCCCCTCTCCACACTGCTTCCTCTGGGTTCTCATGGTTCTGCGGCTGGTTGGCGTCGGATGAACGTTCTGTGTCTTTGTTCCAGCATAATCAATGGATTTGCCTTACCGCTGAAAGAAGAGCACAAGATTTTCCTGTTGAAGGTTCTATTGCCTCTGCACAAAGTCAAATCACTCAGTGTCTACCATCCACAGGTAGGTTCTCCGGGTTCTCCGGGTTCTCCGGGTTCTCCGGGTTCTCCAGAGTGAGGCCTGGCTCTGCTTCACTTTAGTACCGCAGCTCCCTTTCTCAGGCTGCATTTAGATGTATCCAAATCTGTGTGAGGTGGTCTGCAGCCTCCTTGTTGGGCCCCCTGGTGGTCTGCCACCCCCCAGTCGGGCCCCCTGGTGGTCTGCAGCCCCCCAGTCGGGCCCCCTGGTGGTCTGCAGCCCCCCCAGTCGGGCCCCCTGGTGGTCTGCAGCCCCCCCAGTCGGGCCCCCTGGTGGTCTGCCACCCCCCAGTCGGGCCCCCTGGTGGTCTGCAGCCCCCCAGTCGGGCCCCCTGGTGGTCTGCAGCCCCCCCAGTCGGGCCCCCTGGTGGTCTGCTGCCCCCCAGTCGGGCCCCCTGGTGGTCTGCAGCCCCCCCAGTCGGGCCCCCTGGTGGTCTGCTGCCCCCCAGTCGGGCCCCCTGGTGGTCTGCCGCCCCCCAGTCGGGCCCTCTCTTGGCCGTCCTTCACCAGTCCTACGGTCTCTACTTGTCCCTCAGTGTGTGTCCTGCTTGTCTTCCAGCTGGCCTACTGTGTGGTGCAGTTTCTAGAGAAGGACAGCACCCTGACCGAGCCGGTAAGCTAATGCCCCAGTACCGTTACACTGACCCCCAGTACCGTTACACTGACCCCCAGTACCGTTACGCTGACCCCCAGTACCGTTACGCTGACCCCCAGTACCGTTACGCTGACCCCCAGTACCGTTACGCTGACCCCCAGTACCGTTACACTGACCCCCAGTACCGTTACGCTGACCCCCAGTACCGTTACGCTGACCCCCAGTACCGTTACGCTGACCCCCAGTACCGTTACGCTGACCCCCAGTACCGTTACACTGAGCCCCAGTACCGTTACACTGAGCCCCAGTACCGTTACGCTGACCCCCAGTACCGTTACACTGACCCCCAGTACCGTTACACTGAGCCGCTAAGCTAATGCCCCAGTACTGTAAACTGGATCAGAATCACTGCTGAGACTCGGTCTGATGACGTCGCCGCCGCCACACCAGGGTGCCCGGTGACCAGATCCTCGGACACAGAGCTCTAGGGACATGGAATGTCTCCTCGTTGGGGGGAGGAGCCCGAGCTTGTGAGGGAGGTTGAGAGGTACCGGCTAGATATAGGGCCAATCCCATTTCTCCCCCTCCCCCTCAGGCCTCGGCCCTCCCCCTGTCGCTCTCCTCCCCCTTTAGAACAGGGCTGGGGGCCGGGGCTCTTTGCAGCACTGTGAACTGGGATCCCCCTCGGCCCTTTAAGCCCCGCCGCGCTCCTATAACAACAAAAAATTATGGATATTAGAAATGATAGAAATTACATTAGAAATTACTTTTATTTTTTTAATACTGGTATTATTATTTACCTTATATTTCTTTTTGAGGTTCTCCCACTGTTTTGAAGCTTGCTGGGCTGTAACTTCCTCTTCCAAGACATTTTCTTTTATGAATTTCCTAAAGTAATACAGATATGTTTATATAAACACGTTTTATTGCTGACATATTAGAGCTCAGACGAATAATATAACTTACTCCCACTGTGTTTTGGCGCTGTATTTTGATTTCAAAAACTTTTCTTCATTTTCACCTCTAAACTGAGCCAGCAGTCGGGTTTCATCGGGGTCCCTGTGTCTAACATATTACGTTAAAAACATGATAAAAGATGACGTTAATACAGTGATTAGTGCTCTTCAGTAGTTACACATTTACGATCGGACACGGTGCTGCGCAGCGCTAAAACGTTAATCCATGACTGGGACACTGTCACGCGAGTATATCTACACATTTCAGTAAAGCAAATACACTTTTTATAGCTTTTTAAATAGTATACAGAAAGCAAGCTTACATTTGTGTGACTCCGTGGTGGGCGCCATGTTGTTTTTTTCTGGCCAATATGAAACTCCGCCTACCCCTATAGAGAATAGGGAGCATCGATGCAGACTTCGCTGAAAGTGGTGAAATAGCCCTCCCCCTCTCCCCTCCCCCTATTCAAAAAGTAGAATTGGGATAGCCCTGAAGCCGCCGCCACGGTCCGCTGCCGCCGCCGCCGCCGCCACGGTCCGCCGCCACGGTCTGCGATCAACTCCTCTGATGGGCTCCTCTGTGATGCAGGGTAGACTGGAGCCCCGGGTCCAGGTTCTGGCTGGCTGTTAACGGGGTGTGTCTTGGTCTTCATCAGGTGGTGATGGCTCTGCTCAAGTACTGGCCCAAGACGCACAGCCCCAAGGAGGTGATGTTCCTCAACGAGCTGGAGGAGATCCTGGACGTGATCGAGCCCTCCGAGTTCGTCAAGGTGCAGGAGCCCCTCTTCAGGCAGCTGGCCAAGTGTGTGTCCAGCCCCCACTTCCAGGTACGAGCGGCGGCCCCGCCCGGTCCGGGACCGGGACCGCGTCCCCGCTGACGGCGGCTTGTGCGTGTGGACCGCAGGTGGCGGAGCGAGCGCTGTACTACTGGAACAACGAGTACATCATGAGTCTGATCAGCGACAACGCCGCCAAGATCCTGCCCATCATGTTCCCCGCCCTGTACCGCAACTCCAAGACCCACTGGAACAAGTAAGACGCCAGACCAGGTGTCCCTGTAGCTAGACCTGGACCGGGTGTCCCTGCATCCGGACCAGGTGTCCCTGTAGCTAGACCTGGACCGGGTGTCCCTGTAGCTAGACCTGGACCGGGTGTCCCTGTAGCTAGACCTGGACCGGGTGTCCCTGTAGCTAGACCTGGACCGGGTGTCCCTGTAGCTAGACCTGGACCGGGTGTCCCTGCATCCGGACCGGGTGTCCCTGTAGCTAGACCTGGACCGGGTGTCCCTGCATCCGGACCGGGTGTCCCTGTAGCTAGACCTGGACCGGGTGTCCCTGTAGCTAGACCTGGACCGGGTGTCCCTGTAGCTAGACCCGGACCGGGTGTCCCTGCATCCGGACCGGGTGTCCCTGTAGCTAGACCTGGACCGGGTGTCCCTGCATCCGGACCGGGTGTCCCTGCAGCTGGACCGGGTGTCCCTGTAGCTAGACCCGGACCGGGTGTCCCTGCAGCTGGACCGGGTGTCCCTGTAGCTAGACCTGGACCGGGTGTCCCTGCATCCGGACCGGGTGTCCCTGTAGCTAGACCTGGACCGGGTGTCCCTGCATCCGGACCGGGTGTCCCTGTAGCTAGACCTGGACCGGGTGTCCCTGTAGCTAGACCTGGACCGGGTGTCCCTGTATCTAGACCCGGACCGGGTGTCCCTGCATCCGGACCGGGTGTCCCTGTAGCTAGACCTGGACCGGTGTCCCTGCATCCGGACCGGGTGTCCCTGCAGCTGGACCGGGTGTCCCTGTAGCTAGACCCGGACCGGGTGTCCCTGCAGCTGGACCGGGTGTCCCTGTAGCTAGACCTGGACCGGGTGTCCCTGCATCCGGACCGGGTGTCCCTGTAGCTAGACCTGGACCGGGTGTCCCTGCATCCGGACCGGGTGTCCCTGTAGCTAGACCTGGACCGGGTGTCCCTGTAGCTAGACCTGGACCGGGTGTCCCTGTAGCTAGACCCGGACCGGGTGTCCCTGCATCCGGACCGGGTGTCCCTGTAGCTAGACCTGGACCGGGTGTCCCTGCATCCGGACCGGGTGTCCCTTGCAGCTGGACCGGGTGTCCCTGTAGCTAGACCCGGACCGGGTGTCCCTGCAGCTGGACCGGGTGTCCCTGTAGCTAGACCTGGACCGGGTGTCCCTGCATCCGGACCGGGTGTCCCTGTAGCTAGACCTGACCGGGTGTCCTGCATCCGGACCGGGTGTCCCTGTAGCTAGACCTGGACCGGGTGTCCCTGTAGCTAGACCTGGACCGGGTGTCCCTGTAGCTAGACCCGGACCGGGTGTCCCTGCATCCGGACCGGGTGTCCCTGTAGCTAGACCTGGACCGGTGTCCCTGCATCCGGACCGGGTGTCCCTGCAGCTGGACCGGGTGTCCCTGTAGCTAGACCCGGACCGGGTGTCCCTGCAGCTGGACCGGGTGTCCCTGTAGCTAGACCTGGACCGGGTGTCCCTGCAGCTGGACTGGGTGTCCCTGCAGCTGGACCGGGTGTCCTCCTGGTCTCTGTTGGTCCTCACAGCGGCCACCTGACTGGATGCTCAGCCAGTAGAGTATTTGCAGCTGACGTCACACACCGGCCTGGCAGTGCATGCTGGGCTGTGGCGGCCATGTTGGAGTGAGAATGAACCCGGAGCGCCGCAGTGTTTCTGTGTAGCAGCTGGTGAACCGGGTCCAGAGGGAACAGGCGGGACGGAGAGAGGAGCGGACCGCGGGACAGTGGAGACGTGGCAGAGGGAGGCTGGATTCTGAATCTCCGGGAGCCGCTGGCTGCCTCGTCAGTCACCACCTTGTTAAAGAAACCGTCTTTAAGGCCAGAATGAGTGTGACGTGTGGGACGAGCACTATAGCAAACAATCCAGTCCTGTTTTGCCTACAGCGAGGAGCGTGTCAGTGTTGCTGATGAACATAGAGAAACGCCGACCGTGAGTCTTTACATGATGGACTGGTCCGTTCTGGCATGTAAGCTAGCAGACCTACGACCTGACACTTCACCGGAGCGTTGTCCGTGTTGTCCCAGCGCTCCACAGCGCCAGAAACAGAACAGTGCAGGAACCCAGGCTCTTGTTCGCCTTCATCGCTGCCTTTGTGTTCGCTGAAGAGCTGTGGACTAGAGGACAGTAAATGTGGGCGTCCTCCAGATCGGGGGTTCTTGAGTCTCAGCAGTGGATTCGGGTCCTGCTGCAGCCTGAAACCCGTAGTCTCTCCCGGTACCGGTCTTTGTGTCCAGATTGTCCACTTGATCTGACAACACAACAGCGTCCCTCCTCTCCTCATCAGTCGACATTTTCAACGCTAAAGAACACGAACGTGCACGACTCTCTGGATGAAACCCGTCATCACTGCTGGTTTTCACTCCAACATGGCGGCGGCCCTCCGGTCACGTGGCTGCAGGTACTCTATAGTGGACCTGGTGATCTGAAGAGTGGGCGGGGCTTAAGGGGGGGTCACAGAGTGTACTGAGCACCGCAGCTAGACCTGTCAACACACACACACACACACACACACACACACACACACACACACAGACCTGTGACTCCAGTTTGGATTTAAAGTGATTGAACTTGAAGATGTGGATCCGACATGTCAGCTGAGGTTCTCCTCCAGGATCTGCAGCCTTGATCCACGTTCTGAGAGGAGAACCTGGCTGCAGACCGTCTGCAGAACGTGTGTGTGTGTGTGTGTGTGTGTGTGTGTGTGTGTGTACGGGTATTTCTATGCTTGTGGGGACCAAATGTCCCCACAAGGATAGGAAAACCTGTCACGACCTGCCTCGTGGGGACATTTCTTGGGTCCCCATGAGGAGAAACAGTGTTTTCTTGACCATGTTGTTGTTACTGAAAAAAGTAAAAGTGCAAAAACATTTCTTTAGGGTTAGGCTTTGTTTGGTGTGGGTTAGGGTTAGGGTAAGGGTCAGGGTTAGGGGCTAGACATGAATGGGAGTCAATGGACGGTCCCCACGAGGATATAAATACAAACGTGTGTGTGGTGTGTGTGGTGTGTGTGGTGTGTGTGGTGTGTGTGGTGTGTGTTTTCCAGGACCATCCACGGCCTCATCTACAACGCTCTGAAGCTCTTCATGGAGATGAACCAGAAGCTGTTCGACGACTGTACACAGCAGTTCAGAGCTGAGAAGAACAAGTAGGCCTCACACACACACACACACACACACACACACACACACACACACACACACACACTCTGCCCGCTGCGCCGGGTTCTCCTGCTGATCAGTGTTCCTCCGCAGAGAGAAGGCCAAGTCCAAAGAACGTGAAGAGGCCTGGATCAAGATCGAGAACCTGGCCAAGTCCAACCCACAGGTCAGTGCCCTGCTGGTCCTGACCCGGTTCTGGACCTGCTCTGACTGAACCCCCTGCTGGTCCTGACCCGGCCTCAGCAGCCGGTTCTGGACCTGCTCTGACTGAACCCCCTGCTGGTCCTGACCCGGCCTCAGCAGCTGTGGAGACGAGGAGGGGACAGGTGTCCTATGACGGTGAAGACAGATCTGTCCATCTCCAGGAACTGACCTGGTTTCTTCTCCAGTAGGGCTGGGCTGTGTGACCTAAAACTCATGTCACGGTATAAATGAAATCCCTTCACGGTAGCGGTGTACACATGGTGTAAGTGTTGTGGTGTAACACCTATAATGAAGTGTTTCTGAATATGTTGGTAGTTTAATTCACCTGCATTTGCACTTCATGCCACTAGGTGTGCTGTTTATTTTCACACAGACACCACAGAAGAAGGCGGCCCCTGAAGCCAGGCTCTCTTTGCGCGGTTAGAGAAAGAGTGTTCAGCAGCGAGGCGTGGCCAGAAGAAGCTGGAACGTGTTCGGTGACGACGCTGCGTTTCTCAGTGAAAGAGGACTGAACCGTCCTTCTGCACATTTTGTTTACGTAGCAGCAGCTGCAAAAACACCAATATGCTCATAATCCGGTTTTTAAAAACCCAAATATCCCCCCTGGATTACTCCTTTTCTCACCCGAATCTCTGCTCATATAAACGCGCATCGGAATGTCCCGGTCAAGAGGGACACGAAATACCGCTGTGAGGAATCTGGTCTGGGGGGCAGGGTGGTGCTGGTCCACCATGACTCTCCTCAGGCAGCAGGTGGAGGAGGGGGGGCAGGGTGGTGCTGGTCCACCATGACTCTCCTCAGGCAGCGGGTGGAGGAGGGGGGGGGCAGGGTGGTGCTGGTCCACCATGACTCTCCTCAGGCAGCGGGTGGAGGAGGGGGGGGCAGGGTGGTGCTGGTCCACCATGACTCTCCTCAGGCAGCGGGTGGAGGAGGGGGGGGCAGGGTGGTGCTGGTCCACCATGACTCTCCTCAGGCAGCGGGTGGAGGAGGGGGGGGCAGGGTGGTGCTGGTCCACCATGACTCTCCTCAGGCAGCGGGTGGAGGAGGGGGGGGGCAGGGTGGTGCTGGTCCACCATGACTCTCCTCAGGCAGCGGGTGGAGGAGGTGGTGCTGATCACCCTCTGGAGAGCCTGGTGGTCGGCTCAGTGCAGCTGGAGAACCACACTGAGAACATCAGTCAGCGCTGTTGATGGTGCAGTTACAGAAGTTCACCACCAGAGGTCTGGGGTGCGAGTGCTGCTCAGCTTCCTCAGGTCATAGAGGCGTTGTTGTGCCTTGCCCGCCGCAGGGGCGCCGTGCTCCGCGGTTACTCCCAGGAATTTGAACTCCTCCCCCTCTCCACCACATCACTGCCTATAAAGAGCGGTTGGTGGTTGATGCGTCTTTTCCTGCGGGGATCCAGCACAATGTCCTTGGTCTTCTTGGTGTTTAGAGCCGGGTTATTGTCGAGACACCAGGACTCCAGGTGTTGCTCCTCTCTCCTGTACTTCGTCTCATCGTTGTTGGAGATCAGGTGAGCGCTGTGGCGTCATCGGCAAACGCTGAGGTTGGTCACTGAGGAGGCGGAGCAGTCCTGGGGGTATCGGGTGTAGAGCAGGGGGCTCAGAACACCCCGAGGGGCCCCGGCGTTGATGACGAGGGTGGAGGAGGAGCTGAGGCCATTCTGACCCTCTGTGTGCCGTTTGTCAGGAAGTCCACAGGGTGGTGCTGAGTCCCGGCTGGAGGAGTCTGGACCGGAGTTTTTACGGCCGGATGGTGTTAAAAGCCGAACCGAAGTCCACAAAGAGGAGCCGTGCACCGGGGTGTTCATGCTGGAGCTGCTCCAGCAGCGCCAGCAGCACCGTAGCGATGGCGTCCGCTGTTGACCGGTTCTCTGTACGCTAATCGGTGTGGGTCCAGCGATGGCGGCGAAGAGGCTTCGATGGCTTTAGTGACCAGGCTCTCCAGGCATCCGGCAGGGACGGAGGACAGCCACGGGTCTGGAGCCGTTCAGGTGACGTTGGACTGTTTTGGGAGAGGGATGATGGTGGAGGACTTGAATCAGGCGGGGACCGATGAGCAGGACAGCGAGACGCTGCAGATGGAGGTGGAGACGGTCTCTCAGCACCCGGCCCGGTACTCCGTCTGGACCGGCCGCCGTCCTGGTGGTGGCGCCTCATGCGTGCTCAGGACCGGAGCGAGGTCGGTCCAGGGGGGAGGGGCAGGACAGGATCAGAGTTGTCCCTGTCGAAACGGGCTTAGAAGAGGTTTAGGTCCTCAGTCAGAGCAGGACTGTCAGCCGAGGGTGGCCATGGTTTCCTCTTATAGTCCGTAGTAGTCTGTCTCTGTCGACCCTGTCCTGTGGTCCTCAGTCCTCTGTCCTGACTCTGTCCTGTCCTCAGGCGTCTGTCCTGACTCTGTCCTGTCCTCAGGTGTCTGTCCTGACCCTGTCCTGTCTTCAGGTGTCTGTCCTGACCCTGTCCTGAGGCGTCTGTCCTGACCCTGTCCTGACCCTGTCCCTTCGTCCTCAGGCGTCTGTCCTGACCCTGTCCTGTCCTCAGGTGTCTGTCCTGACCCTGTCCTGTCTTCAGGTGTCTGTCCTGACCCTGTCCTGTCTTCAGGTGTCTGTCCTGACCCTGTCCTGTCTTCAGGTGTCTGTCCTGACCCTGTCCTGACCCTGTCCCTTCGTCCTCAGGCGTCTGTCCTGACCCTGTCCTGTCCTCAGGTGTCTGTCCTGACCCTGTCCCTTCGTCCTCAGGTGTCTGTCCTGACCCTGCCCTGTCCTCAGGTGTCTGTCCTGACCCTGTCCCTTCGTCCTCAGGCGTCTGTCCTGACCCTGTCCTGTCCTCAGGTGTCTGTCCTGACCCTGTCCTGTCCTCAGGTGTCTGTCCTGACCCTGTCCTGAGGCGTCTGTCCTGACCCTGTCCTGTCCTCAGGTGTCTGTCCTGACCCTGTCCCTTCGTCCTCAGGTGTCTGTCCTGACCCTGTCCCTTCGTCCTCAGGTGTCTGTCCTGACCCTGTCCCTTCATCCTCAGGCGTCTGTCCTGACCCTGTCCTGTCCTCAGGTGTCTGTCCTGACCCTGTCCTGTCCTCAGGCGTCTGTCCTGACCCTGTCCCTTCGTCCTCAGGTGTCTGTCCTGACCATGTCCTGTCCTCAGGTGTCTGTCCTGACCCTGTCCTGTCCTCAGGTGTCTGTCCTGACCCTGTCCCTTCGTCCTTAGGTGTCTGTCCTGACCCTGTCCCTTCATCCTCAGGTGTCTGTCCTGACCCTGTCCCTTCGTCCTCAGGCGTCTGTCCTGACCCAGTCCTGTCCTCAGGCGTCTGTCCTGACCCTGTCCCTTCGTCCTCAGGCGTCTGTCCTGACCCTGTCCTGTCCTCAGGCGTCTGTCCTGACCCTGTCCTGTCCTCAGGTGTCTGTCCTGACCCTGTCCCTTCGTCCTCAGGTGTCTGTCCTGACCCTGTCCTGTCCTCAGGCGTCTGTCCTGACCCTGTCCTGTCCTCAGGTGTCTGTCCTGACCCTGTCCCTTCGTCCTCAGGTGCAGCTGCAGTGGGCGGAGCGGCCGATGGTTCGCCGTAAGTCTGAGCTGCCTCAGGATTTCTACACCACTAAAGCCTTGGAGTCCCACCGCAGAGCTGAAGACATGTTGACCGCCCACGACGGACTCTAGGCCCCCCCCCACCCCCCACCCCCCCCCCCCACCCCCCCCCCCCCCACCATGGACCTGGTTCAGCGGTTCTCCTCGGTTCTCCTCGGTTCTCCTCCACTCTCACATTTCTGCTTTCTCAGGTTTTTTCTTGGTTTGAAGACGAGTGTTTGTGTCTTTGACCCCGTTTCTTCATGTTTCTACTTGTCACACACACACACACACACACACACACACACACACACACACACACACACACACACACACACACACACACACACACACACACACACACAGGGTTGCTGGGCTCTGTTCTCTTCATGTTCTCGGTGGAGCAGGTGGTTCTTGTCGGAGGCGGTCCAGATGTGTCCAGTCAGTACCACTGTTTGAACCGTCTCGTCTTCGGCGGCTCAGTGTCTGTCTGTCCCCCGTCCCCGTCCCCCTGCTGAGGGAGAACCTGACGTCCTCACTGTATTAAACTATTTGCTGGAATGCAAACGATGTAAATTAGAAGAACCATGTTCCACATGACCCTTTGACCCCGGAGGAATGCCGTCGGCCCCCAGCGTCCAGAAGACGTCCCACTTTCAGACTGGACAGATGTCTCTCTGCATTTTAACATATTATTTCCAGAACATAACTTAAAGTGTCCTTTTGTATGTGACCTGTACTATATGATTCATTTAATATTGTATATATGAGTTACTGTTTCATGTAGTGTTATATATCTAGATTAATTTTGTACAAATGGTCCCTCTGTACAGAATAAAACCTCATTAGCAAGCGACGCAGTGGCTCGTCCTTCGGCAGCCGACCGGGGACGGAATGAAGACATACTGCATTTAGATCTCAGTCATGAATCCATTTTGGTTTGACTAAACTGAGAAAAGACATGAAGAGCAGGAAGACCCCCACCCTGCCTGTGGACGGTGGTCTGCCGCCCTGTGGACGGGGGTCTGCCGCCCTGTGGACGGGGGTCTGCCGCCCTGTGGACGGAGGTCTGCCGCCCTGTGGACGGAGGTCTGCCGCCCTGTGGACGGTGGTCTGCCGCCCTGTGGACGGTGGTCTGCCGCCCTGTGGACGGGGGTCTGCCGCCCTGTGGACGGTGGTCTGCCGCCCTGTGGACGGTGGTCTGCCGCCCTGTGGACGGTGGTCTGCCGCCCTGTGGACGGAGGTCTGCCGCCCTGTGGACGGGGGTCTGCCGCCCTGTGGACGGAGGTCTGCCGCCCTGTGGACGGTGGTCTGCCGCCCTGTGGACGGTGGTCTGCCGCCCTGTGGACGGTGGTCTTGTGGACAGTTTTGGGGGCGGTGCTGAAGAGACTCCATCTCCTCCCCTGGTCCTTCCCTGATGTGAAAGCCATAACTGTTGGATGGGTTCTGTTATTCAGAGCTGGAAGGTGTAGACTGGTTTAAAGGGATGGATGTCCCTTCAGATCCCGGCTAAAGCTGACCTCTATTTTTTCGGCCCCCGGCCCTTTTTAAATGTGCTGTATAATAAAGACGACCTTGACACTGATTGGATGATGTCTCCGGCGTGGAGCCCCACTGGACCCAGTGAGTCCAGGCCTGTGGGAGACCAGGGACCAGAGACCAGGCCCTCCCCAGACCTCAGTCTGTCCTTGGAGCTAGCAGGACTCCAGCTGGCCGTCTGGACTGTCTTTTAGAAGGTGAGACATGATTGGAAAAGACCGACTGGTCTTGCAGTGGAATTCTGTAAAGATCAGACAATCAATCAATCAAATTTTATTTCTGAAGCGCCTTCCAACCTCCAAAAGGAGCACAAGGCGCTTAACAGAGTAAAATAAAATAAATAAGTAAAAAACACTTTAAGAAACACGGTTCTAAAAGGGGCTAAACGTCAAACGCTAAACGGAAAAAGTGTGTTTTCAGAAGACATTTAAAGACATTAAGTTCAGTGACAGACTGTACAGGCAGAGGAAGAGTTCCAGAGGTCGGGCCAAGACCAGCAAAAGAGCGGTCACCAAACTTTCTATATCTCGCCCTGGGGACGACCAAGGAGGTGTGGCTCCACGAGCGTCGTGTCCTGGCAGGTGGATACATTTCCAACAGCTCTGAGATGTGTGTGTGTGTGTGGGGGGGGGGGGGGGGGGGGGGGGGGGGGGGGCATAACCATTTACAGCCATCAACACAAACAACAGGATCTTGTACTGGACTCGGAGCCACACCGGGAGCCAGTGGAGAGCCTGAAGGACCGGAGTCATGTGTGAGTGTTCTGAGGAGTTGGAGATGAGACGAGCTGCTGCGTTCTGAACCAACTGAGATTATGGAGGAGTGAGAGATTAAGTCCAGCGTAAAGGCCGTTACAAGAGTCAAGCATGAGCATGAAAGCATGAGCATGAAAGCATGAGCAGCCTCCTCTAAGTCTAACGGGAAATCTAAAGTTTCCTGGAAGGAGAATGTTTCTAGAGACCTGGTCCTGATCTGCTTCAGGACATGCAGACATGCTTCCAGGACCGGTCCTGGGTCTTCCCAGACCTTGGTCCTGGGTCTTCCCAGACCTTGGTCCTGGGTCTTCCCAGACCTTGGTCCTGGGTCTTCCCAGACCTTGGTCCTGGGTCTTCCCAGACCTTGGTCCTGGGTGCAGCAGAAGACGGTGAGATGAAGATTCTGGAGGACTGGGGACAGCTGGACTGCTTCTGCAGGGTTCTCCTCTGTTCGTCCAGCAGGGGTCAGTGTTGCTCTGCAGTAGAGTGTCAGAGGGCAGACGAGGTGAGCAGCCACACACACACACACACACACACACACACACACACACACACACACACACACACACACACACACACACACAGTCTTGTATTTCTATCCTTGTGGGGACCGTCCATTGACTCCCATTCATGTCTAGCCCCTAACCCTGACCCTGACCCTAACCCTAACCCACACCACAACAAAGCCTAACCCTAAAGAAATGTTTTTGCACTTTTACTTTTTTCAGTAACAACAACATGGTCAAGAAAACACTGTTTCTCCTACTTAGGACCGGAAAAAGGTCCCACAAGGCACGTCGTTCCACGTTTTGCTATCCTTGTGGGGACATTTGGCCCCAACAAGGATAGAAATACGAGAACACACACACCACACACACACACACACACACACACACACACACACACACACACACACACACACACACACACACACACACACACACACACACACACTGATTGGAGGAGGGCTGGAGGACTTTAATGATATCTACATGGTCAAAACATAACTCCACTGTGGTTCTCCACTGATCACTGAGGATGAGGCTGCAGTCCAGAGAGGCTGGAATAATTAGAAATAACCACAGGAGATGTTTTTATTTTTCAGCATATCAACATTTCTATTGATTATTTAGACATTAATGAGGGGGACTGGAGGACTGGAGGGGGACTGGAGGACTGGAGGACTGGAGGGGGACTGGAGGAGGACTGGAGGACTGGAGGAGGACTGGAGGACTGGAGGGGGACTGGAGGACTGGAGGACTGGAGGACTGGAGGACTGGAGGGGGACTGGAGGAGGACTGGAGGACTGGAGGGGGACTGGAGGACTGGAGGACTGGAGGACTGGAGGGGGACTGGAGGACTGGAGGGGGACTGGAGGACTGGAGGACTGGAGGACTGGAGGGGGACTGGAGGACTGGAGGAGGACTGGAGGGGGACTGGAGGACTGGAGGGGGACTGGAGGACTGGAGGAGGACTGGAGGACTGGAGGACTGGAGGACTGGAGGGGGACTGGAGGACTGGAGGGGGACTGGAGGGGGACTGGAGGGGGACTGGAGGACTGGAGGACTGGAGGACTGGAGGGGGACTGGAGGACTGGAGGAGGAATGGAGGACTGGAGGGGGACTGGAGGACTGGAGGAGGACTGGAGGGGGACTGGAGGACTGGAGGGGGACTGGAGGACTGGAGGACTGGAGGAGGACTGGAGGACTGGAGGGGGACTGGAGGACTGGAGGAGGACTGGAGGACTGGAGGGGGACTGGAGGACTGGAGGAGGACTGGAGGGGGACTGGAGGACTGGAGGGGGACTGGAGGACTGGAGGACTGGAGGAGGACTGGAGGACTGGAGGGGGACTGGAGGACTGGAGGGGGACTGGAGGAGGACTGGAGGACTGAAGGGGGACTGGAGGAGGACTGGAGGACTGGAGGGGGACTGGAGGAGGACTGGAGGACTGGAGGGGGACTGGAGGAGGACTGGAGGACTGGAGGGGGACTGGAGGAGGACTGGAGGACTGGAGGAGGACTCCCATTGACCCGTTGAGTGATGGAGAGGAGACAGGGAGCACAGATGCTCAGCTGGACCCGGTCTGGACCGCAAATGAAGCTGAAGAGAATCAGGTCAAAGAGATCATCAGTCCTTCCAGTGAAGACAGGACTGGGACGGGGACGTCCCGCGTCCTCCTGCTGACTCAGCACTGATCACTAACAGCAGACTGCCGGTCAGGTTTTAACCCAGAGAGGAGACCGTCCTGTCCCCGTCTGCAAACCAAGACCACCTGGAGTGTCAACAAATCCAAGACAGACCCGTCCAGGACAGAGGAGTCCAGGAGAGACCAGTCCTGTTCTCTCCAGGTTCTCTGTCAGAGGAAGCAGAGGGCATGGTGGGATGAGGGCCTCAGGATGCCGAGCACGTCTCTCCACATACATCCTGCTCCTCATTGTCCACACACACACACACACACACACACACACACACACACACACACACACACACACACACACACACACACCAGCAGGCCTTAAGGCCTTATAGCCCTTCATGTGTCGGCTGGATTTGCACGGAGCGTCGTCTCCCGGTCCTTCCTGCTGCTGGGAGGTCTGGGTAGGAAGCCTCTGCTCTGGGGCTTTAATGTTACCTTGGAATATCTGCTCCGTCCAACATGAGGGACTGACTGAAGACTGACGAACTGACTGACTCACACTGACAGTGGTGACCCACTTTGAGAACGACCAGACGTTCAGTGTTTGATTATTGTGTTCACCACTTCATTCTATTGTTCTGTAAAGTTGTTTTCAAATGTGATTGTTGCTTTTTTCAATGTTTTTGCTGATTTTAATGATTTTTTTCTTAGTCGAGCTTGATTGGACACATGGCGACCACGGATCGCCTTTTGCCTTCCTGGTTCATCGGTCTGGACAGGACTGATTGTTTGGCATGAAGGTATCTTCGTCCGTCTCTGTGTCAGGGTTGACTGGCTGTTGGACTGGTGTTTGTGGGACAGTGGGTCAGTTGGAAATGGTTGTTAAAATAAAGGTAATTTAGGACATATAAGATAGAAGAGACGATGCACTTGGAGGAAGTGATTTATTAATGAGATGGCATCATCCATCTTGAAGTGTGACACCAATGGATTTACTTGGTCTGGCTTCGCTGTCTCTGATAGCGAATTAGATTATTGTTAAAATTCTCATTTATTTTGTGTTGATTTTGTTCCAATGGAAATTGAACAACACGAAGGGTTGATATGGACGGATGCTTTGTTTCCAGGTTCTCAGGAACACGGTGAAGGACGGCGTGTTTCATCTGAGACCCCAGACCGGCTGGTCCTCTGGCTACCAGACGAGGCGGAGCGTTGGTGGAGGTTCTGCTGGGTTCTCCTCGGAGCAGCAGCCTCGCGCTCCGTCTGTTTCCTCTGCAGTGCTCCATCACTCCTGCCTGTACAGCGTCAACACCTGGACTCGTCATCTTTGGCTCTGACTCACCAGAAAGTCCACAACACACACACACACACACACACACACACACACACACACACACACACACTACAGACTGGAGCCTGTCCAGCTGTGTGTCCTGTAGGAACACAGCTGGAATGTGGCTGGTTGTTGTGAAGATGTGGCTCCTGTGGATCCGACCGAAGCAGAACATGGCCGACGGCGGTGTGTGATGCCAGCCGACCGGACAGAGGCTGGACTGTTTCCATCGGGTGGGAGAGGAGAGGCTCGCGCCGGACGGTCCGGTTCTGATAGCGGCTTCAGTTTGACAGAGACGTGGACGGTTTACTTCTCAGTCTGTTTTACTGGTGTGTCGAACTTTGACCCAATGAGCCAACTTTGTTCAAACAACCAGGAAAAACTAGAAAACCATCAACAGCAAAGAGAAATGAAGTTAACTGAAGGAGAGAGCTGCCCAGCCACAGCCTCTCTGAAGACCGCCAGCCCATCTACGGATCAGGGACCAGGATCTGCTGGATGGGAGGTGGTGAGAGGGCTCGGTTGGCGGTGATCAGTGGGGAGCAGCGGGGATCAATACGAATCAGTGGTGACCAGTAGTGATCAGTGGGGATCAATACGAATCAGTGGTGACCAGTAGTGATCAGTGGGGATCAATGGGGATCAACAGTGATCAGTAGTGATAAGTTGTGATCAGTTTTGATCAGTAATGATCAGTGGTGACCAGCAGTGGGGATTAATAGTGAGCAATATCGATAAGTAGTAATCAGTTGACATTTTTGGTGATCAGGGGTGAAGAATGGGGATCAGTGGTGATCAACACTGTTCAGTGGTGATCACTCGTGATCAGTGGGGATTAATAGTGATCATTACTGATGAATAGTCATTAGTGGTGATCAATAGAAATCCATGGTGATTGGGGGAGTGGTGGGGATCAATAGTGATCTGTGGTGACCAGTAGTGATCAGTGGGGATCAATAATGATCAGTAGTGATCAGTGTGGATTGATAGTGGTCAGCAGTGATCATCAAGGAGTGGAGGACTCTTGATCGTCTTTATGCTGAACAGGCACACTCTAAGAAATAAAGTAACAGCTCAGCTTAATTCAATTAAAGTAACAATTTGCATCAACCTTCTGAAGAAATTCCAACTAAAACCTTTCAATAAATCCCACAGGACTTCCAATGGTCGAAACTCAGTTATTTAAGGTCAACCAACATAATTTACTTCAACCTGCAAACAGTTAATTAGGGTGAAGTAACATAATTTTAATAAACTGGTCCATGTCAAAATTAAGGTGAAGCAACTTAATTTCAGTGAAATGGTTTCTGTAAAATTAAGGTGAAGCAACGTATGAAAGAGGTGAGGCTACCTCACCTTAAAACATGGTTTGAAAATCTTACATAAACTCATTCATTTTCTTCCACTTCTCCCTTTCGGGGTCACAGGTGGCTGGAGCCGATCCCAGCTGCTGTGGGCGAAGGCGGGGTCACCCTGGACAGGTCGCCAGTCTGCCACAGGGCTGACATACAACCATTCACTCACACATTCATACCTAGGGGCAATTAGACCAATTAACCTGACATGCATGTTTTTGGACCGTGGGAGGAAGCTGGAGTACCCGGAGAGAACCCACACACACACGGGGAGAACATGCAAACTCCACACAGAAAGGCCCCGAGCCCCAGCTGGTATTTGAACCCAGGACCTTCTTGCTGTGAGGCATGAATACTAACCACTGCACCACCATGTGGCCATCTTACTTACACTCAGCCCTAAAATATTTATGAACACTTTTGTTTGTTTTGTCTTACTTATTTAAAGTTTATTTTTTACATTTATGTTTTTCAGTTATTTCAATCAATCAATCAATCAATCAATCAATTTATTTTTGTATAGCCCAGTATCACAACAACAGTTGCCTCAGAGGGCTTCAAGATGTTACATTTGTCGGTAAAAGTAAAAACAGTGAATAAGCATAATGGTAATATGTCAATATTTACAGTAACGAGACAAAACGAAGCAACCACCGCCTTCGACCCTCACATCCGGCAAGAAAAAACTCCAAAAACCCAGTGGGAGAAGAAGAAATCTTGGGGAGAACCACAGTATGGAGGGATCCCTCTCCCAGGGACGGACAGCTTTGGCAACAGCTAGCATGAGACAATAAGAAGTAAAGCCTAGGACAATGTTGAGGACAGTCCGTTGGACGGTCCAGCACAAGAACCACGGATCCCAGCAGTAGAACCGAAGCCAGTCCACGGGCAGGACCGACAGGGGTGTCCTCCCGGTCCGGACGGAGCTTGTTCGTAGGCCTTCGTAATAGTGGAGTCAGCAACTGAAACTGGAGAAGACTCCCCCTCGAAGGGGGGGACAGCAGGTGAAAAGCAATGAACGGACTAAAGGGAATAACATTCAGACATTAGAGGACAGGGCTCAGTGCACCGTACTTCCCACAGCATTCTAGCTCCTGGGGCAGCTTTGTGGATACTTAACTGTTTAAACTAGTATTTAGTTAGTATAGTTTAGTTTAGTTTAATTTAGTTATTTATTTGTCATCTGCTGTCTGAGATTTGGGCAAACTGATGGGAAAACTCAATATACAGCAAAATTTCAGTCCCTGATTCAGCTCAGACAATGAATGAGGTGTAGCTGATTTCAGGTCTGGCCTTTGAATTGCCCCTGGGGACAAATGAAGTTTTTTCAGTTTGAATTTGACAGGTTTTGTTGAAAATATACATACATATTTAAGTTGACACAGCTTCCGATTTCAAGCTGGACCAACTTCTTAAAATAGTCACCATCTTGTTACAATAAGTCCATGTATCAAATTTAGAATGTTATGTTGACAAAGCTCTTGATTTTAAGCTCAACCAGCTAACCCAATATTTTCAGTCGGACTAACCTCTTAAAACAAATTACCACCTTGTTATAATCAGTCCATGTAACAACCTTATTCTTTTATGCCGAAAAAAACTCATGATTTTAAGCTGAACTAACTAACCCCGTGAATGATTTTTTTAGAGTGCCTGATGTTAGTTTACCTGCAGAGCTGCAGGAGACCACCAGAGCTTCAGGGTGTTGTTCCTGGTCTGCAGGCTGGTGGTGCTGCTCCTCAATGTGGTGGTCCTGGTCTTCAGTGTGGTGGTTCTGGTCTTCAGTCTGGTGGTTCTGGTCTTCAGTCTGGTGGTCCTGGTCTTCAGTGTGGTGGTCCTGGTCTTCAGTGTGGTGGTCCTGGTCTTCAGTCTGGTGGTCCTGGTCTTCAGTCTGGTGGTCCTGGTCTTCAGTGTGGTGGTCCTGGTCTTCAGTGTGGTGGTCCTGGTCTTCAGTGTGGTGGTCCTGGTCTTCAGTCTGGTGGTCCTGGTCTTCAGTGTGGTGGTCCTGGTCTTCAGTCTGGTGGTCCTGGTCTTCAGTGTGGTGGTCCTGGTCTTCAGTCTGGTGGTCCTGGTCTTCAGTGTGGTGGTCCTGGTCTTCAGTCTGGTGGTCCTGGTCTTCAGTCTGGTGGTCCTGGTCTTCAGTCTGGTGGTCCTGGTCTTCAGTCTGGTGGTCCTGGTCTTCAGTGTGGTGGTTCTGGTCTTCAGTCTGGTGGTCCTGGTCTTCAGTGTGGTGGTCCTGGTCTTCAGTCTGGTGGTCCTGGTCTTCAGTGTGGTGGTCCTGGTCTTCAGTCTGGTGGTCCTGGTCTTCAGTCTGGTGGTCCTGGTCTTCAGTCTGGTGGTCCTGGTCTTCAGTCTGGTGGTTCTGGTCTTCAGTCTGGTGGTCCTGGTCTTCAGTGTGGTGGTTCTGGTGGACCCAGTAGGGCCTGGTGCGACCTGGTGGGACCTGGTGACATCTGGTGGGACTTGGTGGGACCAGGTGGGACCAGGTTGGACCTGGCGGGACTCTGTGTATCTGTATGTGACTCTGAGCTGTGGGGTCTCCCTGCTGCCATGGGTCCACTGAGCTGTGCACAATGAGTCTCTCTGAGGCCCCGTGGTGATCTGCTGGCGTCCGTCCCTCCAGCCCACACAGACGTCTTTCTGAGGACTCTTTATGTCCCCTTTAAATCCTCTTAACCTCTGTGAGCCTCTGCTGTAACGCTGCTGAGCCCCAACACAACCCCAACACAACCCAACACAACACCAACACAACACCAACACAACACCAACACAACCCCAACACAACCCCAACACAACACCAACACAACCCCAACACAACACCAACACAACACCAACACAACACCAACACAACCCCAACACAACACCAACACAACCCCAACACAAGCCCAACACAACACAAACACAACACCAACACAACCCCAACACAACACAAACACAACACCAACACAACCCCAACACAACACAAACACAACCCCAACACAACACCAACACAACCCCAACACAACACAAACACAACCCCAACACAACACCAACACAACCCCAACACAACACAAACACAACACCAACACAACCCCAACACAACCCCAACACAACACAAACACAACACCAACACAACCCCAACACAACCCCAACACAACACAAACACAACACCAACACAACACCAACACAACCCCAACACAACACAAACACAACACCAACACAACCCCAACACAACCCCAACACAACACAAACACAACACCAACACAACCCCAACACAACCCCAACACAACACAAACACAACACCAACACAACCCCAACACAACCCCAACACAACACAAACACAACACCAACACAACACCAACACAGCCCCAACACAACACAAACACAACACCAACACAACCCCAACACAACCCAACACAACACAAACACAACCCCAACACAACCCCAACACAACACAAACACAACACCAACACAACCCCAACACAACACCAACACAACACCAACACAACCCCAACACAACACAAACACAACACCAACACAACCCCAACACAACACCAACACAACCCCAACACAACCCCAACACAACCCCAACACAACACCAACACAACCCCAACACAACCCCAACACAACACCAACACAACCCCAACACAACCCCAACACAACACCAACACAACACCAACACAACCCCAACACAACCCCAACACAACCCCTCACCCGCCGCACTGCATTCACCAGAGGAACGAACCCTGCTGCCTCTGACACACACTGACACACACTGACCCACACAGACACACACTGACACACACTGACCCACACAGACACACACAGACACACACTGACCCACACAGACACACATTGACACACACTGACCCACACAGACACACACAGACACACTCTGACACACACTGACACACAGTGACACACACTGACCCACACAGACACACATTGACACAAACTGACCCACACAGACACACACTGACCCACACAGACACACACTGACCCACACAGACACACACTGACACACACTGACCCACACAGACACACACTGACACACACAGACACACACTGACACAAACTGACCCACACAGACACACACTGACCCACACAGACACACACTGACACACACTGACACACACTGACACACACTGCCTCTCTGTCTCTGTCCATCTGTCTGTCTGTCTGTACCTCCATATCTCTGTCTTCCTGTCTGTCCATTTGGCTGTACATTCATCTGTCCATCCGTTTGTCTGTCCATCTCCCTGTCTTCCTGTCCTTCCGTCTGCCTGTCTTTCCATGTGTCCCTCCATCTGTCTTTCCACCTGCCTGTCCGTCCATCTGTCCATCTGGCTGTTGCCGTCCTCACCTCCTGTGCCCTCGGCTGTCCTGGACGTCTCAGTCTCCAGTGTTTTTCTCCACCGTCCTCTCCAGCTTCACTAATGCTGCCAGTTGATGTTTGTCCCACTGCTTTAGTGGTGTCCCACAGAGACGACCCGGGGCAGAAAACACATCCTATTAAACACAGTTGAGCGCACAATGAGCTCCTGAGGACAAGAGACCCCCACTGTCCTGCCAGGGATTTAGTCTTGGTAAACACATAAACTTCAAATTAACCTTTTCATCAGACTAACATCTGAATTTAGTGGACATGGGGACCACAGCGCCTCAACAGGGGAGACGACTGCAGCACATGAGAAGGATTGCTGTCAGGGACAGACAGCGGGACGGTGGGTGTGTCAACCATCTGTCCTAAGAACTGGCGATGAGGGGACAAGCTGAAACTCAGTATGAAGCTCAAGCAGGCAGCTGTAGGAGAGGCCAGCCGAGGACACACTGGGACACACTGAGACATGCTAAGACACACTGGGACACACCGAGACATGCTAAGACACACTGGGACACACCGAGACATGCTAAGACACACTGGGACACACTGGGACACACTGAGACACACTGAGACACACTGAGACACTGAGACATGCTGACCTGAGGCTTCTTTCTGCTGCAGCATTTCCAAGGTGGCTCTGTGGTGGCTCCACAGGGGCTTCATGGTGGCTACGCAGTGGCTTCATGGTGGCTTTATGGTGGCTTCATGGTGGCTTTATGGTGGCTTCATGGTGGCTTTATGGTGGCTTCATGGTGGCTCCACAGTGGCTTCATGGTGGCTCCACAGTGGCTTCATGGTGGCTTTATGGTGGCTCCACAGTGGCTTCATGGTGGCTCCACAGTGGCTTCATGGTGGCTTTATGGTGGATTTATGGTGGCTCCACAGTGGCTTCATGGTGGCTCTACAGTGGCTTCATGGTGGCTTTATGGTGGCTTCATGGTGGCTCCACAGTGGCTTCATGGTGGCTTTATGGTGGCTCCACAGTGGCTTCATGGTGGCTGCACAGTGGCTTCATGATGGTTTTATGGTGGCTTTATGGTGGCTTCATGGTGGCTTTATGGTGGCTCCGCAGTGGCTTCATGGTGGCTCCACAGTGGCTTTATGGTGGCTCCGCAGTGGCTTTATGGTGGCTTTATGGTGGCTCCACAGTGGCTTCATGGTGGCTCCACAGTGGCTTCATGGTGGCTCCACAGTGGCTTCATGGTGGCTCCACAGTGGCTTCATGGTGGCTTTATGGTGGCTCCACAGTGGCTTCATGGTGGCTCCACAGTGGCTTCATGGTGGCTCCACAGTGGCTTCATGGTGGCTCCACAGTGGCTTCATGGTGGCTTTATGGTGGCTCCACAGTGGCTTCATGGTGGCTCCACAGTGGCTCCACAGTGGATTCATGGTGGCTCCACAGTGGCTTCATGGTGGCTTTATGGTGGCTTCATGGTGGCTCCACAGTGGCTTCATGGTGGCTCCACAGTGGCTTCATGGTGGCTTTATGGTGGCTCCACAGTGGCTTCATGGTGGCTGCACAGTGGCTTCATGATGGTTTTATGGTGGCTTTATGGTGGCTTCATGGTGGCTTTATGGTGGCTCCGCAGTGGCTTCATGGTGGCTCCACAGTGGCTTTATGGTGGCTCCGCAGTGGCTTTATGGTGGCTTTATGGTGGCTCCACAGTGGCTTCATGGTGGCTCCACAGTGGCTTCATGGTGGCTTTATGGTGGCTTTATGGTGGCTCCACAGTGGCTTCATGGTGGCTTTATGGTGGCTCCACAGTGGCTTCATGTTGGCTCCACAGTGGCTTCATGGTGGCTCCACAGTGGCTTCATGGTGGCTCCACAGTGGCTTCATGGTGGCTTTATGGTGGCTCCACAGTGGCTTCATGGTGGCTTTATGGTGGCTTCATGGTGGCTCCACAGTGGCTTCATGGTGGCTTTATGGTGGCTCCACAGTGGCTTCATGGTGGCTGCACAGTGGCTTCATGATGGTTTTATGGTGGCTTTATGGTGGCTTCATGGTGGCTTTATGGTGGCTCCGCAGTGGCTTCATGGTGGCTCCACAGTGCTTTATGGTGGCTCCGCAGTGGCTTTATGGTGGCTTTATGGTGGCTCCACAGTGGCTTCATGGTGGCTCCACAGTGGCTTCATGGTGGCTCCACAGTGGCTTCATGGTGGCTTTATGGTGGCTTCATGGTGGCTCCACAGTGGCTTCATGGTGGCTTTATGGTGGCTCCACAGTGGCTTCATGGTGGTTTTATGGTGGCTTTATGGTGGCTTCATGGTGGCTTTATGGTGGCTCCGCAGTGGCTTCATGGTGGCTCCACAGTGGCTTTATGGTGGCTCCGCAGTGGCTTTATGGTGGCTTTATGGTGGCTCCACAGTGGCTTCATGGTGGCTCCACAGTGGCTTCATGGTGGCTCCACAGTGGCTTCATGGTGGCTTTATGGTGGCTCCACAGTGGCTTCATGTTGGCTCCACAGTGGCTTCATGGTGGCTCCACAGTGGCTTCATGGTGGCTCCACAGTGGCTTCATGGTGGCTTTATGGTGGCTCCACAGTGGCTTCATGGTGGCTCCACAGTGGCTTCATGGTGGCTCCACAGTGGCTTCATGGTGGCTCCACAGTGGCTCCACAGTGGATTCATGGTGGCTCCACAGTGGCTTCATGGTGGCTTTATGGTGGCTTTATGGTGGCTCCACAGTGGCTTCATGGTGGCTCTACAGTGGCTTCATGGTGGCTTTATGGTGGCTTCATGGTGGCTCCACAGTGGCTTCATGGTGGCTCCACAGTGGCTTCATGGTGGCTTTATGGTGGCTCCACAGTGGCTTCATGGTGGCTGCACAGTGGCTTCATGATGGTTTTATGGTGGCTTCATGGTGGCTTCATGGTGGCTTTATGGTGGCTCCGCAGTGGCTTCATGGTGGCTCCACAGTGGCTTTATGGTGGCTTCGCAGTGGCTTTATGGTGGCTTTATGGTGGCTCCACAGTGGCTTCATAGTGGCTCCACAGTGGCTTCATGGTGGCTCCACAGTGGCTTCATGATGGTTCCACAGTGGCTTCATGGTGGCTCCACAGTGGCTTCATGGTGGCTTTATGGTGGCTCCACAGTGGCTTCATGGTGGCTCTACAGTGGATTTATGGTGGCTTTATGGTGGCTCCACAGTGGCTTCATGGTGGCTCCACAGTGGCTTCATGGTGGCTCCACAGTGGCTCCATGGTGGCTCCACAGTGGCTTCATGATGGCTCCACAGTGGCTTCATGGTGGCTCCACAGTGGCTTCATGGTGGCTTTATGGTGGCTCCACAGTGGCTTCATGGTGGCTCTACAGTGGATTTATGGTGGCTTTATGGTGGCTCCACAGTGGCTTCATGGTGGCTCCACAGTGGCTTCATGGTGGCTCCACAGTGGCTTCATGGTGGCTCCACAGTGGCTTCATGATGGCTCCACAGTGGCTTCATGGTGGCTTTATGGTGGCTTTATGGTGGCTCCACAGTGGCTTCATGGTGGCTCCACAGTGGCTCCACAGTGGATTCATGGTGGCTCCACAGTGGCTTCATGGTGGCTTTATGGTGGCTTTATGGTGGCTCCACAGTGGCTTCATGGTGGCTCCACAGTGGCTTCATGGTGGCTCCACAGTGGCTTCATGATGGCTCAACAGTGGCTTCATGGTGGCTCCACAGTGGCTTCATGATGGCTCCACAGTAGCTTCATGGTGGCTTTATGGTGGCTCCACAGTGGCTTCATGGTAGCTCCACAGTGGCTTCATGGTGGCTCCACAGTGGCTTCATGGTGGCTCCACAGTGGCTCCACAGTGGATTCATGGTGGCTCCACAGTGGCTTCATGGTGGCTTTATGGTGGCTCCACAGTGGCTTCATGGTGGCTCTACAGTGGATTTATGGTGGCTTTATGGTGGCTCCACAGTGGCTTCATGGTGGCTGCACAGTGGCTTCATGATGGTTTTATGGTGGCTTTATGGTGGCTTCATGGTGGCTTTATGGTGGCTTTATGGTGGCTCCGCAGTGGCTTCATGGTGGCTCCACAGTGGCTTTATGGTGGCTCCGCAGTGGCTTTATGGTGGCTTTATGGTGGCTCCACAGTGGCTTCATGGTGGCTCCACAGCGGCTTCATGGTGGCTCCACAGTGGCTTCATGGTGGCTCCACAGTGGCTTCATGGTGGCTCCACAGTGGCTCCACAGTGGATTCATGATGGCTCCATAGTGGCTTCATGGTGGCTTTATGGTGGCTTTATGGTGGCTCCACAGTGGCTTCATGGTGGCTCCACAGTGGCTTCATGGTGGCTCCACAGTGGCTTCATGGTGGCTTTATGGTGGCATTATGGTGGCTCCACAGTGGCTTCATGGTGGCTCCACAGTGGCTTCATGGTGGCTCCACAGTGGCTTCATGATGGCTCCACAGTGGCTTCATGGTGGCTCCACAGTGGCTTCATGATGGCTCCACAGTAGCTTCATGGTGGCTTTATAGTGGCTCCACAGTGGCTTCATGGTAGCTCCACAGTGGCTTCATGGTGGCTCCACAGTGGCTTCATGATGGCTCCACAGTGGCTTCATGGTGGCTCCACAGTGGCTTCATGGTGGCTTTATGGTGGCTTTATGGTGGCTCCACAGTGGCTTCATGGTGGCTCCACAGTGGCTTCATGGTGGCTCCACAGTGGATTCATGGTGGCTCTACAGTGGCTTCATGGTGGCTTTATGGTGTCTCCACAGTGGCTCCACAGTGGATTCATGGTGGCTTTATGGTGGCTTTATGGTGGCTCCACAGTGGATTCATGGTGGCTCCACAGTGGCTTCATGGTGGCTCCACAGTGGCTTCATGGTGGCTTTATGGTGGCTTTATGGTGGCTCCACAGTGGCTTCATGGTGGCTCCGCAGTGGCTTCATGGTGGCTGCACAGTGGATTCATGGTGGCTCCACAGTGGCTTCATGGTGGCTTTATGGTGGCTTTATGGTGGCTCCACAGTGGCTTCATGGCGGCTCCACAGTGGCTTCATGATGGCTCCACAGTGGCTTCATGATGGCTCCACAGTGGCTTCATGGTGGCTCCACAGTGGCTTCATGGTGGCTCCACAGTGGCTTCATGATGGCTCCACAGTGGCTTCATGGGAGCTTTATGGTGGCTTTATGGTGGCTCCACAGTGGCTTCATGGTGGCTCCACAGTGGCTTCATGATGGCTCCACAGTGGCTTCATGATGGCTCCACAGTGGCTTTATGGTGGCTCCACAGTGGCTTCATGGGAGCTTTATGGTGGCTTTATGGTGGCTCCACAGTGGCTTCATGGTGGCTCCACAGTGGATTCATGGTGGCTTTATGGTGTCTCCACAGTGGCTCCACAGTGGATTCATGGTGAATCCATGGTGATGGTGATGATAACATGATGATGGTGATGATGATGATGAGGTGATGATGGTGGTGATGATGGTGATGATGATAACAAGATGATGGTTATGATGATGATGAGGTGATGATGGTGATGATGATGGTGATGATGATGATTATGTGGTGACAGTGTTTTTATAAAGGTGATGATGATGATGTGATGATGATTGTGATGAAAACGATATGATGACAATGTGATGATGATGTGATGATGATGTGGTGATGATGATGATGATGTGATGATGATGATGATGTGATGAGGATGATGATGGCTCCACAGTGGCTTCATGGTGGCTCCACAGTGGCTTCATGGTGGCTCCACAGTGGCTTCATGGTGGCTTTATGGTGGCTCCACAGTGGCTTCATGGTGGCTCCACAGTGGCTCCACAGTGGATTCATGGTGGCTCCACAGTGGCTTCATGGTGGCTTTATGGTGGCTTTATGGTGGCTCCACAGTGGCTTCATGGTGGCTCCACAGTGGCTCCACAGTGGATTCATGGTGGCTCCACAGTGGCTTCATGGTGGCTTTATGGTGGCTTTATGGTGGCTCCACAGTGGCTTCATGGTAGCTCCACAGTGGCTTCATGATGGCTCCACAGTGGCTTCATGATGGCTCCACAGTGGCTTCATGGTGGCTTTATGGTGGCTTTATGGTGGCTCCACAGTGGCTTTATGGTGGCTTTATGGTGGCTCCACAGTGGCTTCATGGTAGCTCCACAGTGGCTTCATGATGGCTCCACAGTGGCTTCATGATGGCTCCACAGTGGCTTCATGGTGGCTCCACAGTGGCTTCATGATGGCTCCACAGTGGCTTCATGGTGGCTTTATGGTGGCTCCACAGTGGCTTCATGATGGCTCCACAGTGGCTTCATGATGGCTCCACAGTGGCTTTATGGTGGCTTTATGGTGGCTCCACAGTGGCTTCATGATGGCTCCACAGTGGCTTCATGGTGGCTCCACAGTGGCTTTATGGTGGCTTTATGGTGGCTCCACAGTGGCTTCATGGTAGCTCCACAGTGGCTTCATGATGGCTCCACAGTGGCTTCATGATGGCTCCACAGTGGCTTCATGGGAGCTTTATGGTGGCTTTATGGTGGCTCCACAGTGGCTTCATGGTGGCTCCACAGTGGCTTCATGATGGCTCCACAGTGGCTTCATGATGGCTCCACAGTGGCTTTATGGTGGCTCCACAGTGGCTTCATGGGAGCTTTATGGTGGCTTTATGGTGGCTCCACAGTGGCTTCATGGTGGCTCCACAGTGGATTCATGGTGGCTTTATGGTGTCTCCACAGTGGCTCCACAGTGGATTCATGGTGAATCCATGGTGATGGTGATGATAACATGATGATGGTGATGATGATGATGAGGTGATGATGGTGATGATGATGGTGATGATGATAACAAGATGATGGTTATGATGATGATGAGGTGATGATGGTGATGATGATGGTGATGATGATGATTATGTGGTGACAGTGTTTTTATAAAGGTGATGATGATGATGTGATGATGATTGTGATGAAAACGATATGATGACAATGTGATGATGATGTGATGATGATGTGGTGATGATGATGATGATGTGATGATGATGATGATGTGATGAGGATGATGATGGCTCCACAGTGGCTTCATGGTGGCTCCACAGTGGCTTCATGGTGGCTCCACAGTGGTTTCATGGTGGCTTTATGGTGGCTCCACAGTGGCTTCATGGTGGCTCCACAGTGGCTTCATGGTGGCTCCACAGTGGCTCCACAGTGGATTCATGGTGGCTCCACAGTGGCTTCATGGTGGCTTTATGGTGGCTTTATGGTGGCTCCACAGTGGCTTCATGGTGGCTCCACAGTGGCTCCACAGTGGATTCATGGTGGCTCCACAGTGGCTTCATGGTGGCTTTATGGTGGCTTTATGGTGGCTCCACAGTGGCTTTATGGTGGCTTTATGGTGGCTCCACAGTGGCTTCATGGTAGCTCCACAGTGGCTTCATGATGGCTCCACAGTGGCTTCATGATGGCTCCACAGTGGCTTCATGGTGGCTTTATGGTGGCTTTATGGTGGCTCCACAGTGGCTTTATGGTGGCTTTATGGTGGCTCCACAGTGGCTTCATGGTAGCTCCACAGTGGCTTCATGATGGCTCCACAGTGGCTTCATGATGGCTCCACAGTGGCTTCATGGTGGCTCCACAGTGGCTTCATGATGGCTCCACAGTGGCTTCATGGTGGCTTTATGGTGGCTCCACAGTGGCTTCATGATGGCTCCACAGTGGCTTCATGATGGCTCCACAGTGGCTTTATGGTGGCTTTATGGTGGCTCCACAGTGGCTTCATGATGGCTCCACAGTGGCTTCATGGTGGCTCCACAGTGGCTTTATGGTGGCTTTATGGTGGCTCCACAGTGGCTTCATGGTAGCTCCACAGTGGCTTCATGATGGCTCCACAGTGGCTTCATGATGGCTCCACAGTGGCTTTATGGTGGCTTCATGGTGGCTCCACAGTGGCTTCATGATGGCTCCACAGTGGCTTTATGGTGGCTTTATGGTGGCTCCACAGTGGCTTTATGGTGGCTCCACAGTGGCTTCATGATGGCTCCACAGTGGCTTCATGGTGGCTCCACAGTGGCTTCATGATGGCTCCACAGTGGCTTCATGGTGGCTCCACAGTGGCTTCATGGTGGCTCCACAGTGGCTTCATGGTGGCTAAAGTTCCTGCTGTTTGTAGACATTGATGACAGAAAGTCTTACCCAGCTCTGCCAGCTGTAGCTGAGGTTGAAGAGGATGATGATGATAATGATGATGATGATAACGTGATGGTGGTGATGATGATGATGATGATGATGATGATGAGGTGATGATGGTGATGATGATGGTGATGATGATAGCATGATGATGGTGATGATGATGATGAGGTGATGATGGTGATGATGATGATGATGGTGATGATGATGATGAGGTGATGATGGTGATGATGATGATGATGGTGATGATGATGATTATGTGGTGACAGTGTTTTTATAAAGGTGATGATGATGATGTGATGATGATTGTGATGAAAACGATGTGATGACGATGTGGTGATGATGATGATGATGTGATGATGATGATGATGATGATGATGTGATGAGGATGATGATGTGATGATGATGATCATGATGATAATGATGTGATGATGGTGATGATGACGATGATGTGATGAGGATGACGATGATGATTGTGATCATGATGATGAAGGTGATGATGATGATTGTGATGTTGATGATGATGATGATCATGATGATGATAATGTGACGATGATAAAGATGATGATGATGACGTCATGATGGTGATGATGTTGATGATGATGATGATAATGTGATGATGATGTGATGATGATGATGGAAGGTGATGATGATGATGATGTGATGATGAAGGCGATGATGATGATGACTGTGAAGATGATGATGATGGTGATGATGATGATGAGGTGATGATGGTGATGATGATGATGATGGTGATGATGATGATTATGTGGTGACAGTGTTTTTATAAAGGTGATGATGATGATGTGATGATGATTGTGATGAAAACGATGTGATGACGATGTGGTGATGATGATGATGATGTGATGATGATGATGATGATGATGATGTGATGAGGATGATGATGTGATGATGATGATCATGATGATAATGATGTGATGATGGTGATGATGACGATGATGTGATGAGGATGACGATGATGATTGTGATCATGATGATGAAGGTGATGATGATGATTGTGATGTTGATGATGATGATGATCATGATGATGATAATGTGACGATGATAAAGATGATGATGATGACGTCATGATGGTGATGATGTTGATGATGATGATGATAATGTGATGATGATGTGATGATGATGATGGAAGGTGATGATGATGATGATGTGATGATGAAGGCGATGATGATGATGACTGTGAAGATGATGATGAAGGTGATGATGATGATGATGATCATCATCATCATGATGTGATTATGATGAAGGTGAGGATGATGATGTGATTGTGATAATGATGATGATTGTGATGATGTTGATGATGATGATGATGATGATGATGGTGATGATGATGATGGAAGGTGATGATGATGATGATGATGTGATGATGATGAAGGCGTTGATGATGATTGTGATGATGATGATGAAGGTGATGATGATGATGATCATCGTCATGATGATGTGATTATGATGATAATAATGATGGTGATGATGATGATGGTGATGAAGATGATGGTGATAATAATAATGTGATGATGGTGATGATGATGATGGTGATGACGATGATGCTGCTGATGATGATGATAATAATAATGTGATGATGGTGATGAAGATGATGATGATAATAATGATGGTGATGATGGTGATGAAGATGATGATGATAATAATGGTGGTGATGATGGTGATGAAGATGATGATGATAATAATGATGGTGATGATGCCGATGATAATAATGTGATGATGGTGATGATGATGATGGTGATGACAATGATGCTGCTGATGATGATGATGATAATAATAATGTGATGATGGTGATGATGATGATGATGATGATGATGATGGTGATAATGATAATGATGTGATGATGATGAAGGCAATGATAATGATGATTGTGATGATGATGATGAAGGTGTTGATGATCATCATCATCATCATGATGATGTGATTATGATGATGATAATGATGGTGATGATGCTGATGATGATGATGCTGATGATGATGATGCTGATGATGTGACGTGGTGGTGGTGATGAAGGTGATGATGTCGTCCATGCAGATCAGAAGTGGTGTGTCAGCTCGGCCTGGCCTCTCATTGGCTGTGTGGTTGCTGAGCGGCGGCAGCAGGTCATTGGAGGTGAGCGTGAACAGTGGCGCTCTGTGACGGGCCGGGGTGGAGGACGGGGGCGCGGGGGACGGGGACAGACCTGTTCTGGGAGCCGGTCTTCATGATGTTCCGCCGGCCGTGCCTTCTGGAACGTTGCCGTCTGAATCAGGAAGCTGCAGCAGAAGAGCTGTTCTCCCAGAGCTGCTCCGTCCTCAGGCGAACCCGCCTCCACCGCCAGCAGCCAGCGACGTTCAGGAGACGAGCACATCTCTGGTTTTCACGAACCAGAACAAAGGAGCAATTCCTCGAAGCAGATTTAGGCACAGCAGGTGAGCCATTTATTTCTCCATCCTCTGCTCTCTGGCTGTGAGAACGGCGGAGACGAGAGGAGGGAGGGAGCAGAGGCTGGAGGACTGGCTGAAAACCCCGCTGAAGAAAAGGAGGCCGGCGGGAAGCGTGAGTCAGCTGCTGAACGCCTCCCGGTCAGGGCTCTGCATCCCAGCCTCGGACCGGAGGAGCTGCAGCAAACACACTGTGAACACACTGTGAACACACTGTGAACACACTGCAAACACACTGCAAACACATTGTGAACACACTGTAAACACACTGCGAACACTCTGCAAACACACTGTGAACACACTGCAAACACACTGTAAACACACTGTGAACACACTGTGAACACACTGTAAACACACTGCGAACACTCTGCAAACACTCTGCAAACACACTGTAAACACACTGTGAACACACTGTAAACACACTGTGAACACACTGTAAACACACTGCGAACACACTGTAAACACACTGCGAACACTCTGCAAACACACTGTGAACACACTGTAAACACACTGTAAACACACTGTAAATGCTCTGTAAACACACTGTGAACACACTGTGAACACACTGCAAACACACTGTAAACACACTGTGAACACACTGTAAACACACTGTGAACACACTGTAAACACACTGTAAACACACTGCGAACACTCTGCAAACACACTGTGAACACACTGTAAACACACTGTGAACACACTGTGAACACACTGTGAACACACTGCAAACACACTGCAAACACACTGTGAACACACTGTAAACACACTGCGAACACACTGTAAACACACTGCGAACACTGCAAACACACTGTGAACACACTGTAAACACACTGTGAACACACTGTAAACACACTGTGAACACACTGTGAACACACTGTGAACACACTGTAAACACACTGTGAACACACTGTGAACACACTGTGAACACACTGCAAACACACTGCAAACACACTGTAAACACACTGTGAACACACTGTAAACACACTGCGAACACTCTGCAAACACACTGTGAATACACTGTAAACACACTGCGAACACACTGTAAACACACTGCGAACACTCTGCAAACACACTGCGAACACACTGTAAACACACTGTAAACACACTGTAAACGCTCTGTAAACACACTGTGAACACACTGTAAACACTCTGTAAACACACTGTGAACACACTGTAAACACACTGTGAACACACTGCAAACACACTGCGAACACACTGTAAACACACTGTAAACGCTCTGTAAACACACTGTGAACACACTGTGAACACTATGTAAACACACTGCGAACACACTGTGAACACACTACAAACACACTGCAAACACACTGTGAACACACTGTGAACACATTGTAAACACATTTTGAACACAATGTGAACACACTGTGAACACACACCACTGCTCAGACACACATCAGCCTGATTGCAGACCGCCGGTCAGACTCTGGCTGTGGAGCATCAGGGGAAGCACAGTGAGGAAGGCATGACCACACTCTTCCTCCTGCTCTCAGCAGCAGCACTGACCTGGACGTCACTGACAGACCGGCTGGGACTGGTCCATGAGGACAGCAGCAGGGATGTCTCCATGGACTGCTTTAAAGATCAGCTCCAAGCGCTGTGTCCGTCTTCCTGGCTCTGTGCTGCTTTGTGTCGCTGGACTCTAACTTCCTGTTCCTCTGACATGCAGCCAGGTGTGGCTGCCCTCCTCTCACCCTCTCATCAGCCCTGTGAACTCAGACTGTCTCTTATTTCAAACTCTGATGTAAATGATGAACCTCATTGTACCTCTGGGACCAGACACGTCTCTCTGTTCCTACTGAGGAATTCACTTTGTTTGACAGGTGTGGACATCCTGATCAGACCCTGTTAAGACCCTGATCAGACTCTGATCAGACCCTGTTCAGACCCTGATCAGACCCTGATCAGACCCTGTTCAGACCCTGATCAGACCCTGTTAAGACCCTGTTCAGACCCTGATCAGACTCTGATCAGACCCTGATTAGACCCTGTTCAGACCCTGATTAGACCCTGTTGAGACTCTGATCAGACCCTGATTAGACCCTGATCAGACCCTGATTAGACCCTGTTCAGACCCTGATCAGACCCTGATTAGACCCTGTTCAGACCCTGATCAGATCCTGATCAGACCCTGTTCAGACTCTGATCAGACCCTGATTAGACCCTGTTCAGACCCTGATCAGACCCTGTCAGACCCTGTCAGAGTCACAGCTGGCCCAGAACTGATCAGCACCTTCGTTGTTTCTCTGCCTGACTGAAGTGTTCACCAGATGTTTTGGCCTCTTCGGTCATTCCTCCTGATTTGCACGTTGTTTTCAGACTCTTTCTGTGACTGTCTCATGGTGGTGTAGTGGTTCGTACTCCAGGCACAACCATGGGTTTGATTCCGTGGTGTAGTGATGCCTGCAATAACAAGGAGCATACAAGTTATCTGAGGCTACAGGAGCTTCCAATCCTGGAAACACTCGAGGGCGCATGCGCACGCAGCGACCGGCAGCGAGTGACAGCTCGGCGTCTTTGTCTGTCTTCCGTGTTTTTTAGCGTGTTTTTTATCGTTTTTCTTTAGCGTTTTTAACGCTCTTATCGTCTTTTACTGTGATTTTATCGCCCTTTTAACTACCTCGGACGTTTTAGCTCCCTTGTTTTACTTATCAGCAATGGATCCTCTCTATATCTTCTCACTGTGGCTTCTTCTACTCTCTCTGCTCACCTGCAACACCGGCATAGCGGCGTGTCAGGTGAGAACCGTGAGGACTCAATATACCAGGGACGTGCTGCTGGAGCTAAACGTAGCCACGTTAGCTCAGCCGGCTGACCAGATATACAAGATCCCGGATTGTCTCCTCAGAAACGCTAATAAAGCAAGCGGGCCTGGAACACTTAAGAAGAGGAAGCGGGGTAAACGTGGAGGTCTGAGACAGCGCCTGAGGAAACAGCGTCTCAACCGGATCCCACTGCCCTCTCTCATATTCGGGAACGTCCAGTCTCTGAGAAACAAAGTGGATGAACTCCAGGGAAATGTTCGTTTCCAGAAGGATTTTATGAACTGTTGCATCATGGCATTCACCGAGACCTGGCTGGCCGACAGAGACTTGGATGCGGACCTGGAGGTAGATGGATTTGGTGCACCCATACGGCTGGACAGAGACGCCGCTGCAACAGGCAAGTCATCTGGCGGGGGTGTGTGTTTGTATATTAACCAGCGTTGGTGTAGATCTGTCACTGTCTGGGAGAGACTCTGTACTGCTGACTTGGAACTGCTCTCTGTGTCATTACGCCCTCCATATCTGCCTCAGGAATTTCCACAGATATTTGTGACTATTGTGTACATCCACCCAAGGGCTAATGAAAAAAATGCTTGTGAGCTTATCCATCAAGTCACTCAGAGGTTTCAGTCTGTCTCCCCGGATGCTCCTCACATCATCCTGGGTGACATGAACCACTGCACCCTGAGAACTACGCTGAGAGACTTCTATCAGTACATCACATGCCCCACCAGACAGAATAAGACCATTGATCTCTGTTATGGAAACATCAAAGGTGCATATAAATCCATCCCTCTGCCTCCTCTCGGTTCCTCCGACCACAACTGCATCCAACTCATCCCTGTCTACCGGACTGTGCTGAAGCGAGGCAAAGTGCAGAGCCTCAGAGTGAAGACCTGGGACGATGATGCCTGCCTAACTCTGCAAGGGTGTCTTGATGCTACTGACTGGAATACATTCATTGAGTCCTCTGCCAACATAGATGAACTTACTGATGTCGTGAGCTGCTGGGTTACATACTGCGAAAATTGTGTTATCCCTGTTAAAACGGTAAAAATATATCCTAACAACAAGCCGTGGGTTTCTAAAACACTCAAAGATCTGTTACAACAAAAGAAAGCAGCCTTCAGGGAAGGGAATAGATCATCTCTGCATAACTTGCAGAAAGAAATCAAATATGAGATCAGAGCCTGTAAAAAGCGCTATAAGGAGAAAATTGAGAATCGGCTTAAAACAAATGACTTGGGTTCTGTTTGGGACAGTCTGAAAACGATCACTGGGGTGAAAGAATGTAGCCGGAAAAACATTCAACTCAATGGCTACAACACAGATTTAGAACTAGCTCAGAGCCTTAATGATTTTTATGTAAGATTCGATGATTCTGATTTCCATAGAAAACACACTGAGCTGAAAAACCGCCTCTCATCTGCTCCTCCTTTAAACCCCTTCTTTGAAGGGGAAGATGTAATTAAGTGCTTCAGAAAATGTAAACCAAAGAAAAGCCCAGGCCCTGATCATATAAGCGGTCGCCTACTAAAAACTTGCGCTGAACAGCTTGGCCCTATCTTTAACTATATCTTTAACATCTCTCTCTCTCTTCAGACTGTGCCATCTCTATGGAAAAAGTCTATTGTGGTACCTGTTGCTAAAACAAAAAATCCCAGCACAATGAATGATTTTCGGCCGGTGGCACTGACCTCCACAGTAATGAAACAGTTTGAGAAATTAGTTAAAATGGAGATACTAGCAAAAACCGAGCATCTACTAGACCCCCTCCAATTCGCGTACAGAAACAATAGAGGTGTTCAAGATGCCACAGCTACTTTACTCAACCTGGTATACAAACACCTCGAGGGCAGCAAAAATCATGTCAGATTGCTTTTTTTTGATTTTTCATCAGCTTTCAACAGGATCCAGCCTCACATCCTAGTAGAGAAACTCATGGACTTGTTTGGTCCAGATGCGTGTCTTGTGGGTTGGATTCTTGACTTCCTCACTAACAGATCACAACAAGTCAGAGTGAATGGAACATTGTCCAGCCTTTTATCATCCTCAACCGGTTCACCTCAAGGCTGTGTCCTGTCTGCACTTCTTTACATTTTGTATACTAATGACTGTTGTAGTCGTCACACAAACAGATTCATTATAAAGTATGCAGATGACTCAGTTATAGTCAGCCTGCTCCATGATGAGGAGGTCAGCCATGGCCAGGTACTTGACGATTTTGTATCCTGGTGCGATGATTTCTTTTTACAGATCAACGTTACTAAAACCAAGGAAGTCTGTATTGACTTCAGACGTACAACTCAGGTTCCTCATCGCAGTGTCGTTCACTGTCAGGGAGTTGAACTGGTGAGCAGCTACAAATATTTGGGCTCTATAATAGATAACTCGCTCAAATTTGATGAGAACTGTGACATGCTCTGTAAAAAGGGTCAGCAGCGCCTATTTTGTCTGAGGAAGCTCGCTAAATTCCAGGTAGACAGAGGCCTGATGAAAATGTTTTACTGTGCTTATATCGAGTCCGTTATTTCCTTTTGTATCCTTTGTTGGTACGGTAATCTTACTGTTAAGGACAAAAACTCCTTAGGGAGAATTGTGCGCGTTGCTTCCAAAGTAGCCGGGGTGAAGTTCAGCAGCCTGGAGGAAATTTATAATATTCAGCTGCTTAAGAAAGCCAAGAACATTTGCAGAGACGAAACCCCCCCTCTGCATCAGGAGTATAAGCTCCTTCCCTCTGGCCTCCGCTTCACTGTCCCTCTAGCTACTAAAAACAGATATAAATGTTCCTTTGTGCCTCTCTCCATCCGCGCTTTAAATGCCGAGAAGAAGAGGAAGTAACAGCATGTCCACCAGTCTCCATGCTTTACTGTGCGACTACTGCACATTTGCTGACAGTGGTTTGTCATTTCTTGTTTGCCGTCTGGAATGTTTCGCACAGCTTGGTTTTATGGGTCCACCTTGCTGATCTGCTTTTTATTTGTACTGGAGCTGATGATGCACCGAGGTTTGTTATGCTTTTATGTTGTCTTGCATATTTATGTTATGTATGAACGTGAACTTACTGCACACTGAATCGCCCTGCAAGGGACAAATAAACTGAACTGAACTGAACTGAACTGAGCTGTAGAAAAAAACATTCTATTTATGAGGAAATATCAGACCTGCATTGAACTGATTTCACTCTGATTCTGCTTAAAAAACAAAAGGAAAAGAAAAATGAATATAATGTTGTAACAACAGACGTTTAGACTGCAGGAACACACGCACAGTATTTTGGTTAAATCTTTTGAAAAAGTTTTACAGGTTTATCATCTGAACCTGTAAGATTTGTCTGACTGAAGTGTGTGGTGACGGGTCAGTACCGGACTCACAGTGGCCTCGATCACATGGAGCCAAAAATAAAACACTTTTTAATAAAAACCCTGCAGAACTAACCCTGGAGGAGAGCTGGAGCCACTTGTTGGAAGAGCTCGGTGGTAGACTACCAGCGGACCGGCGTCCGGTGTTCTGGATTAACTGGTTGCCATGGTAACGAGTGACGGATTCCTGTAAACACATGCTGGAAGCAGCAGATGTTAGAATCAGAATCACTAAAGACTCTGAACTGATAACTTCACTGTAACTGTAGGAAACCGGCGTCACTGGAACCTCTACAAGGTTCAGTCGGTTTTCAACCTCTGCTGGTCACCAGTTAACACGGACACCAGTTCATCTGAAACATTGGCATCATCATGGACGCGTCGGGAACCTCCCTGATGGGGCCCCACTACCACTCGTCTGCATCAATGTGTCAAAGACACAACAATGAAGCGGACATGTCCCTCGGGACACGCTGAGAAAAAAAAACTAAACCAGAAGAGGATGAAAAGAAAAATCATGGCAGTGGAGAGTGAGAATGTGTAAGTTAGTCCCAGTCAGTCCCCGGGACTTTGTCCAGAACTCCAAGCACCAGGAGAGTTCGCTCAGTCTGTGTAAAGTCAGTTCAGCCGTTTTCTTCAAAACACGTCAATAAAGTGTGAATATAATCATTCACATTATTTGGCAGCGTGGCTAACAACACACCTGTGTGGTCTGACACACTCAGAGCACATATTTACCTCTGCCAGTGGAGGTAGTGCAATCATCTGTCTGTCTGTCTGTTAACAGCATAACTCCAACACTACAGCTTGGATTATGACCAAATTTTCACTGAATGTCCAGAACGACATAAACTAGGTCCTTAGAAGCCTGAATGACAGATTCTCTAAAACGGAAGACGTCCATGTCCTCTACAGTTTCCTGTTCTCAAAGGAAAATATGCAACAGGTGATACAGAGTGGCCATCTTCATTCAAGTTGTTAGAACTTGGAGCAAGCAGTGCCTGAGATTGATGCTGAAGACTTTTTCATATCATACTTACAGTTTTGCACATTTCAGTTGTGTTTGTGGCGTTTATACACTGTGCATTCTGTTAAGCTTTGTTATTAATTATTATTTTATTTGTTATTTAATAAAGTATTTCTTTGCTGTACCTCATTCATCATGGTTCTGGGCCTGAGAGGCCCCATAGTCCCTCTGCCTACAGGGCCCCGGGGGGGCAAGAGACGCCCCTGGGGGGGTGTGCGTGCGTGCAGGTATATGTGTGCATTTACGCGTCTGTGCCTGCTTGTGTGTGTGTGTGTGTGTGTGTGTGTGTGTGTGTGTGTGTGTGTGTGTGTGTGTGTGTGTGCAGGTGGAGCGGGTGCTGCGCCCCGGGGCCTGGCCCGGGCTGGAGGCGGGGTGTGATTCCTTCAGATCTGCCCTGCTATAAGAAGGGGGGCGCTGAAGTGACCCCGGCTGGAGCCTGGGGATCGGGGCTCACCGGGACCAGTCCCGCCGGGCACCGGGGCCATGAGCACCGTGAGAGCCGTGAAGAGCGCCGTGGTGTGCCTGGCCCTGCTGCCCCGCTTCCTGCTGGCGGCCGCCGCGTGCTGGCTGCTGGACTTCCTGTGCATCAGGAAGCGGGTTCTGGTCCAGATGAGGGATCAAGACGCAGACGCCCTCGACCCTCCTCTGCGCGTGTCAGACTCCAACCGGCTCTTCAGCCGGGAGTCGCTCCGAGCCGTGTGGCGCGGCCACAAGCTGGACTTCCTGAAGGCGGCGCGTCTCGGCCGCGGGGCTCCGAACACCGAGGTGGTGGAGCTGCGGGACCACCGGCGCGCCCGGATCCTGGACTACGCCCGGGACAAGAGGCCGCTCATCCTCAACTTTGGCAGCTGCACCTGACCTCCGTTCATGGCGCGCCTGAAGGCGTTCCGGCGCGTGGTGCAGCGCAACGCGGACATCGCGGACTCCGTGCTGGTGTACGTCGAGGAGGCGCACCCGTCGGACGGCTGGGTGAGCTCGGACGCGCCGTACCAGATCCGGACGCACCGGTGTCTGGAGGAGCGGCTGAGCGCGGCGCGCCTGATGCGCGCGGAGGCGCCCGGCTGCCCCGTGGTGGCGGACAGCATGGACAACTCCTCCAACGCCGCGTACGGAGCGTACTTCCACAGGCTGTACGTCCTGCAGGAGGGGCTGGTCGTCTACCAGGGGGGCAGAGGACCGGAGGGCTACCGGATCACCGAGCTCAGGGACTGGCTGGACCGGTACCGGCAGCGGCTGATCGAGTCCGGCAGCTCGGACCTTCACGTCTAGACTCTGAGAGCTGCTCTCACGGGACGGCACGCGCCGCGCGCTCCAGGGCTCCGGCTCAGGACGGGACTGATGCGGGACTGGAGGGCTGCGGGTCCCGGGTCCCGGGTCCCGGGCCCCGGGACCCGGGACCCGGGACCCGGTCACTCAGCAGTCAGAGCGCCACTCTGCTCCTCAGTAATGTTGTGAAGTTCGGTTTTTAAACGGATCGAGTCCAGGGAGCCGACACTGATGTTTCCTACTGAGAGCGCAGGGAGCCCGTCTCTCTGTCTCTGTCTCTGTCTCTGTCTCTGTCCTCTGTCTCTGTCTCTGTCCTCTGTCCTCTGTCTCTGTCCTCTGTCTCTGTCCTCTGTCTCTGTCTCTGTCCTCTGTCCTCTGTCCTCTGTCTCTGTCTCTGTCCTCTGTCCTCTGTCTCTGTCCTCTGTCTCTGTCCTCTGTCTCTGTCTCTGTCCTCTGTCCTCTGTCTCTGTCGTCTGTCTCTGTCCTCTGTCTCTGTCCTCTGTCTCTGTCTCTGTCCTCTGTCCTCTGTCTCTGTCGTCTGTCCTCTGTCTCTGTCCTCTGTCTCTGTCCTCTGTCTCTGTCCTCTGGTTCCGTCTGTGGAGAGATTCCTTATCCAATAAAATCCTTTGCTCTCATTCTCTGCTTTGTTTCTGTGAATTGCCTTGTTGCTGGTGCGATGGGTCCAATAACATGATGCGCTGTGTGTGTGTGTGTGTGTGTGTGTGTGTGTGTGTGTGTGTGTGTGTGTGTGTGTGTGTGTGTGTGTGTGTGTGTGTTCCTGTGATCTGCCTGAAGAAAAGAATGAATGTTCAATTTCCTGCCCACTGGAGGAGGTCAGATTCCACATCTCTGCTCTGAGGAGCAGTGAGTGCAGGGCAGCGGTAAATCCTGCATCAGAGCCAGATCCCCAGATCCCCAGATCCCCAGGCTGCATGCTCCACATGGCTTCATGTCCAATCAGATCAACCCAGTCAGAGGAAAGTTTTTTTCTCCTCAGTCAGACACCAGGTCCTGGCAGCTGCTGGGTCAGAGCAGTCCTCTGTGGTCCTCTGTGGTCCTCTGTGGTCCTCTGTGGTCCTCTGTGGTCCTCTGTGGTCCTCTGTGGTCCTCTGTGGTCCTCTGCGGTCCTCTGTGGTCCTCTGCGGTCCTCTGTGGTCCTCTGTGGTCCTCTGTGGTCCTCTGCGGTCCTCTGCGGTCCTCTGTGGTCCTCTGTGGTCCTCTGTGGTCCTCTGCGGTCCTCTGCGGTCCTCTGCGGTCCTCTG
>NC_043763.1:804691-904370 GCF_902148845.1 Salarias fasciatus | reverse complement strand
CCCCCCCCCCCCCCCCCCAACACACCCCCCCCCCCCCCCCCCCCACCCCCCCGACCCTCAGCACCTTGTCAGAAAATGTAAATGTTCCAGTACAGAAGAGGGAAGCAGTTTCAGATCATTTTAATATAATTTTCTCTCCACATTTAATAATAATTCAGCTTATTAATCTCTGTGTGTGTTTTTTTTGTTTTGTTTTTGTTTTTTTGCTTTTGACTCCCGAGTGCAGCAGTAGAATAAAGTTATTAGCAGACCATGACAAATAAAGGCTACTTTTCAAAATCACCAAATATCTTAAATCATTCTTTTTGTCCACAGATTTGATAGTTTACACCAGAATAAAAACACGTTGAGCTTTGAAGGTCAGCTTCATTACAGTCCGCTCTGCCTCTGAGTCAGCGCAAAGTTTGTTTTTTTAATTTATTTTTTCTTCCCCATTCTTCCGTGATGGTTAATAATGGAGATTAATTAAAACATTGGGATTATTGCAGGACTGGCGGAGATGCAGATGAATGCATTAAATCGGAGTTTGGGTCTGAATGGAGGAAATCCAGTTCATTATTGAGGATGAACCATCACTTCCTGCACAGCTGAGTTCAGGAGCTCTGGCTTTTCTAGTTTCACTGTCATATATAGTGAATATATTTCACAGACATATATTCATCCAGCTCTGACAGCTGAGAGGGGATTTTTTTTAAGTAGCAGCACCTTGGTGAGACGGAGCTGTTCAGCCAATCAGGGAGCTTTATTCCGAGGGTGTGGACAGCTCTACTCAGAGCTGATCGGCGCCTCTCAGAGCTCCACACACCACAGGATTTGCAATCGGAAATATTAAACGTGTTCATTATCTACGATCTCCCCTTCCGACGCCTCCCGAGAGGCTCCGACCGGAAAACATCTCTCTGAACCACCGCACGCTTCAGGAGGATCGAACCCGAACTCATTTGCATACTCCTGACAGTCAGACCCTGTCGGCTTCGATCGGGAGGAGAAGATCGGGGCTAAATTCGGCCTGATCATCCTGTAGAGTGTGGAGGCCTTTAAGCAGCCCACTGAGCAACAGACGGCTAGTAGACGTCTAGTATTTTTTTAGACCTGATTTCAACCGTCTAGATTCCGTCTGTTTTTAGACGGAATTTAGACGTTGCAGTTTAATCAATTATTCTATAATTATTAATTTTAAAAAAAACAACTGTGAGGTGCATAGCTAATCTCCAAATACTGGACTAATATAATTATGAAAGCCGTTGAGCGATATACAGTATAGTATAAATATAGCCCAGATTTAGACGTCTAAATCTCTACCGCATTTCAACGTCTAGATATAGACCGAATCGAGACAGCTGAATTTAATCCATTATTTAAAAGTTGTTTATTTAAAACAATAACTGTATGTTGCAGAACTGATCTTCAAATACTGAACTGATATAATTCTGATAGCCATCGAGCGATATACAGTATAGTATAAATATAGCCAAATCTACCGCATTTCAACGTCTAGATATAGAGCGAATCTAGACAGCTGAATTTAATCCATCATTCAGTAGTTGTGTATTTAAAACAATAACTACACGTTGCAAAACTGATCTCTAAATATTGGATTGAGATCACTTTAATAGCCATAATCGTTATAAGGTATAGTTTAGATGTAGACGTCTAATATCCCGCATTTCAGAGTTGATAATTACACCATTCAATTTATTTTACATCTTCAGAATACAAATCAAACAAAAATCTGATGGCAGAGCCAGCTCTTTGAAGTGCACAGCTTTCACAGTAGAGTGATCGGTGTTTTTGCGTTATTCTATCAAAACGTATGAAACCTCCCCAAAACCTTTGGTAAATCTGAAAGCCCAGATCCTGCTGAGCACTCGACAACAGAGTTTGTGGATGAAATTCCCTTAGATTATTAGATGTCAGTTGTGTTTCTCAGCCTCTGTAACGCTGACTGCCCACATGTTGCTTTCGTTGTTGACAAAAACCTCTTTGGTGTACTACGCTCACGTGAAGCACCGTGCAACCACTTCTGGGAAAACGTTATTCCGCTCAGAGAGAGTTGTCTGTGATAAAACTTAACTACTTTACAGTCTTATGGAGATTGTACGACCATAACCTGAAAACGCCTTCAACTTGTGCCTGTGGACTGCGCTGCTGCCGACTGTGAAATCCTTGTGCACGTGTGATCCACTGTACTGAAACAACGGCGGAAAAGTTGGTCGAAGAAGTGCTGTTTCAGGCATACAGAGGTGGGTGTCGAAGCAGATACTACAGAAAATTGTTTATTTTTGCAGTGTTTGGTCCTTTACCGTCATGCATTAATTTAGCATTTGCTTGCATGTTGTGTTGGTTGCTAGCAGGCAGGCTGCCGTGTTACAAGCTGGGCCCAACAGCATCGGCTCGTCAGCGCTAACTGGTCCTTCAGTAATTGAGGGCTGCTCTCTCTGTAGGAACTGAGGTTAAAAGCTTCTGCTTCGGCTATTTTCCAAACATTTTACTGTTTAACTTCGAAGACTAGATATATTCAGATGCCAATACTTGACCATAATACACATAATACACCATAAGTACATAATACAATAGGCAGCCACATTTGCAGTTTTTCTTCATTTGTTCTATTGCTTTGTTTGCAGAAGCAATTCGGAAGAATTTTAAGGAGGCTACAGACGACCAAATCCGCTCGGCCATGGGACTCCATTCCAAACAGGCCCCAGCTCGGACTGGTGGAGGGGGGTACAGGAGACCCAGGACATCAGTGGTGTAGTTTTATTTTAAAGGTTTGGTTTGCAGCAATAAAACAAACAAACAAAAAAAATCTAAAAAAAAAAAAAATGTTGATGTTGTTGTTGTTGTTGTTGTTATGGTTCTGGTTTTAATTTTGTATTTACAATTTGTTCTATTTTTTCACTGCAATGTTTATGTGACCCACCTCCAGAAGGGTTAATAAATACAACCCATTAATGTGCAGTCATTATTTAATTATTTCCTTATGTTTATAAGTGTTTTGTAATTTACTTTGAAAAACCTGAAGTTTATTTTGAAGACCGGAAGTAGTAGGCCGCGCTAGTGAAGCAGCTTAACCTCACTAATGCACAGACGGAGCACGCCACTTCACTTCCGCGTGAGAGAGAAACACGGGAAAAAAAGATATGAAAACTGTTCAATGTCGCAGTCAAACTGAGAAATGAAGTAGTTGTTGATACCATGCTCCGAAAACTCCGTTTCAGAGAGGAAAACCGTCGTTGAAGCTCTTTCCGGCCGCGTTTCTCCTGAAAAAACCATTGGTAAGCTAGTCGCCTCTTGTTGAAATGTGTGTGTATGTGGAGATGTGAGGCGACCATGCTGTTTCAATTAAGGGTGTTTTGTACATCTTAAGTTGTTTTTGATTCATGTTTTGCACTTAAAAGCATTTATATTAATGGATTGATGGTGAAATTTGACTGGAATGAGCACATTATGAGAGTTTTACTGTGTGAAACGCCTCATCTTTTGCACATGTGATGCGAAGTTAAAATGTGTTCAGGAGTACAAGAAGTCATTTTAAGTTCATTTAAAGCGACACTAAGGAACTTTTCAACCTTAATAAAACATTTTAATATCTTTTGTGATGATACATCGACTTACAACGGGTTGAATGACCCCTCTGTCACGGGCTGAGGGCGTCAGTATTTCTTTCACTTGGACTAAGAAACTGTGAGGAGGGTGGTAAGAACCCAGCACACGGCATGCGTCACATTATGATATAATATTGTTTAGCCACCATTAGATTCATGACCTTGTCGCTATCCGTCCTTCACACAGCCACTGGAAACAAATGTAGGCGAGTTCAGTCTGACAGCATGCCACCGGGAGCAGCATTTTACGACGTCACGCACTAGTCCTCATGGGAACTGTAGTATTCCTTTAGGCAAAACACTACCGCTTTTGTCCACTGGCGCCGCCAAAATCAACGGAAACTGAAAGTTCCTTAGTGTTACTTTAAGTTGCTTATAAGCAGCAAAGCTGTAATTTAAGTTACTTAGGTTATGAGAACTGATGTACGAGGGGGGACCCAAAAGTTTCCGGACTGATTCTATTAATAAAAAAATACAATGAATTTCCGACTTTGGCCGCTAGATGTCGCTACAGGATAGCCTCATGCATAACTGTGCCAGGTTTGGTCTTCCGTGATGCGGTCAGCTGACAGTCACTGTTTATGTTGACAGAGTTACACCCCGCTCTTCGATTTTTCAAGATGGCGGATATCCACGGATATGCGCTCTGTCAAAACATTTAGTTTTTTATTGGGAAAACAGCGGCAGAAACACTCACCATGTTGCAGACATTCTTTAAGAAGGATTCTTAGGGTGTCTGAGTGGTTTGGGCCCTTTAAGAGTAATCAGATTACATCACGAAGACCAGGCACGCAGAGGACAACAATCCACTTCCAGAACAGACGAAAACGTCACAAAAACTGAAGAAGACGTCCTGGTAGATCCACGCAGGACTTTTGATGACATTGCAGAACTGATGGGAGTATTGTAGAGATCCAGACAGATCATCCTCAGGCGGTTATTAGAAGCAGTGAGACGAAGGCACCCGGAAAAGGCCTCATCATAGCAGACAGCAGACCACAGGACGCCCCGTTACACACAGAAATAGCACTAAATGTTGTGCGTAAAGCATATTTTTGGACTAAAACCGTGACCAGCCAGCCTCCCCACCGCCATATTCCCCTGATCTGGCCCCGGGCGACGGCTTTTTGTTGTCAATGATGAAACTGGAGCGGCAGCGGAAAGGTAAGACAGGCATACAGGCGGGGGAGGGGAAATCGAAGTTCTATCTTTCCGGCACAGTTACGCACGGTCATGGCGACTCTTCTGAACAGTGAAAATCTCGGGTGCAGCGTTGTATTCAAGCCAAAGGAGAGGATTTTGAAGGTGACAGTTTCAAATAATTACGAAGATTAAAAAATAAAAAGTTATAACTACAGTCCGGGAACTTTTGGGTCCACCCTCGTATTTCAGTGAAAATCTCTTCTCTGATGTAAAAAAAAACTAGAAAACAGAGAAACACATGAGGAAGCACATGTTATGCCGTCATGTAGAAGTAAGAATTCCTTGGTTGAATGAAATCTTTAAAACATTATTCCTTTTAATTTGAATTGATTAAAATACATTTTGACATGATAAACTCTTAATTAAGATTCATTATGGTTTTCAGCATGTAACCCATAGTATTTTGATTCCTGTTTGATAAAGATTATCAGTGTTGTACAACCACCGTGAATTGAACATTGAGGTGATGATTTGAAGAGGTTCTATGTGATGTGGAATAATGCTTTGTTTTCAAAGTTCTCAGGAACACAGTGTGAAGGCCGCTCTGTTTTGTCTGAAGTCACTTGGAAACAGCGTCTGCTAGTCTCGTGTGATCTAGCTATATGACCTGGCATGGCTGGAAGTCATGCCGGAGTCGGGTTGGATTCTCTCCGGAGCAGCAGCCTTGCTCTCAATCAGCTGATTTGTGTGTGCTTCCTCTGCAATCCTCAATAAATCCTCCTTGTGCAGCGTCAACACCTTGACTCGTCATCTTTGGCTCTGATTCACCAAAAATTCCACAACACTATGCATTGAACTGGATTGTAAACCTGTTTTCTAAATACAGCTCAGGTTCTATTGTGATGCTTGGAAAGAGTGAAGCTTCAGCTTTCATGTCTGACGAGGCTGATGAGCGATCCAGCTGATGGCGAGCTCCCAGTCCACCTTCAGTGCTTCAAGCAGAACTTTTAATTCCACCACTCCACTTAACGGATTCAGTGGTAGGATTTGTGTCAGTCCAACTGACCGGCACCAACGAAAGCCTTCCTTGGATATTCTTGAATCTTGACTTTTGACTTTGACTTTTGGATCCAAACCACCGAGGAACACTCCCATTTGGACATTTATTTATTTTATTTTATGTCTTAGTTTATGGGCCCAAGGTTGTAATGTTAGTGTGTTTTGTATTGTTAAGATCTTTGTGGAACTAAAGAGTTTCAGATCATTCTGCCTCTGTGTCCAGTGGTTATTGTTTCACTCGGCTCTTACGAACCCAGTATGTGACGTGTACACACCCTGAAGTGGGTTACATTTAAAAAAAACAACTTCTTTTTAATATTTTATGTAGGTAGTTTGTATTAGAGTTTGTGCTTCTCTTTTCAAGTGGTGTAAAGAAATTAAAAATATTTTTTGGACATTCATATTTTTGAATTTTATTTAAAAGGTATTGGTTTAGATTACAGTACTAATGGTTAAAAAAGGAGATCAGATTAAAGAAAATTAAATACAGGTTTGTGGTGAATAATTAAAAAATTGCAATGGCTGCATTTTTATTAGAATATCCTAATACGTTCGATAGACGTCTATAACCCCCGGATTCCACAGCACGCGTTTTGGGAGCGTTCGGCGGCGTCATGCTGGCCGCAGCAAATACGTTGCCATTGCAGTGGTCGGGAGCAGTTCCACATCCAGCGTTCGCTCGCGTGCGGCGCTGACGCGAGCGGCGCTCAGCCGCGTCCAGGATAAAAATGCACGTCCCACCTATTTTGGCCGCACGCGAGCGCGTCAAGTTCCGCTGTTTGGATAGCTCCAAACAGGAACGAGAACTGAAACAACTTCTGTGTTTTCAAAATCAAATAATTTGAAACGTTTACATTTTTGGTTGTTGTCAGAGACGTTCACTGAAGTGTCTTTGTATGATCTTCAGTACTTATATTGTGCCAGGTCACAGGTTTTGGTCAGTCATGTAGTTATACATCTATTTGTAACAACATTGTTTTATATTACGCATTTTGTCATAAATAAAGCTCATTACAAATATCCAAACAACTGAAGATGTGCATATTTCGATATTTGAATACATTTGTGGAGTCAAAAAAATATATGGTTTGTTTTCCTTGTAGTGGTGATGTTTGTCCCCTGAATACAGTTCGCTTGTGTGCTCATTTTATTGTGAAAGGGTCATGGAGTTAAACGCGCAGCACAGACGGAGTGGGTCGGTCTGTGTTTACTTCCGGATGCTGTTGTTGTTCCGGCTTTTAGTCCTCTCAGTATATTGCAGGATCTTGAACATCTCGCGCTTCACAATGTTTTTACGCTCTGCTGTGACAGAGCAGAGCGCAGGAGAAGGCGTGCAGTGGGCGTTGACGCGCACACAAAAACGGACTTGAACGCGCAGCGTCGCACCGCAGGGAGACGCGTGCTGTGGGATCAAGGGGTAAGACTCGTGGTTTCTGTAAGAGGTTTAAATTTGGTGCAAAAGTAAACGTCTAGAAAACGTCTAAATTTGTACGTCTATAAATAGACGTTCATTAGCGGTTATTTAAACGTCTAACATCAGAAGAGGCGTATAAATTTGGTATATAAATGAACGTCTAATAAACGTCTGTTTAGACGTCTACAAATAGACGTATATTAATGGTTATTTAAACGTCTAAGATGAGACGAGACGTACAGACATAGAGGGCTAATAGACAGCTAATAGACGGCTAATGCTTAGACGTCTAAAAGACGTCTAGCTTAGACCGCTAAAAAAAACTTTCATTTTTAGACCACTGGTGGACCAATTTTAGAGTAGACGTCGAAAAACAATTAGACGTCATTTAGACCCAAAAAATGCTCGGTGCTAGCACTGCAGAGGAGCAAGATAAGTGAACAGTAGAACATAGAGGGTCTGCAGTAAATGTACACATACTGTATATATCTTCGTCTGATTGTCTGAAGAGATATGAAAAAATTTAAAGAAATTTATTGCAATTTCAAATGTACAAAATAAAAAAAATATATACATAAAATAATTGAATAATGTAGATGATATAAAATAGACAGTGTCATAAAAAAGTAAATATTGCGATCAATACAAGTGTAAAATTACAATGAGAATAGAAGAGCGTCAGGGACGCGTACTGAGGTCAGTATTCCTCGCTAGCCTGAATGTTCTCTGCAGAGTTTGGTTCCACAACAGGTGTTTTGTGGGCGGAGCCCTGTTGCCGTACGCCAGCACGTCCATGACGACCTCCATGCTGATAGGCTGTCCCGGCGCGTCAACAAGCCAGTTCGCTTGAAAAGTTCAATTATTTCAACTCGAGTGGCGAGCGGTCGTGAGTGGCAGCACGCGTGGAATGATGAGCGAATTTTCACTGGAAATGCTCACTGCTCGCAACTCGCCGCGTCATCAGTCACCACTGGACGCACGCCGCTCAAGACTGAGCGACAATCGCGTCATTACATTGACTTTACATCAAACTGAATCCTGGTTCCCCAACATGTTCAGGTCCATGACTAGTTTGTTCTTGACCAGAATCCTACTGTTATATCAGTCACATGTTGATTTGATTTTGATTTTGATTTAATCAGCCAATCACAGCTCCTCCTGGACCAGTCACATCTGGTTTACAGAGTTCAGTATGAAGCTTCAGAACTGGATTTTAGAACATTAGCTCCGCCAATCTTTTATATACAGTCAATGAGAACGCTTTGGGGGACGGAAGTTAGAGGTTAGCTCCGCCCACCTTTCTATACAGTCTGTAGTCACATCCTTGGAACTGTTGGTCTTGAACTTCTTGATGAGTTAAGAACTCCAGCTTAGTCTGACCATGAAACTCTCTCCAGTCAGGGTCCACCGCCGCCTCCTCCTGGAGCGCTGGAAGAGGGAGGAGGGAGGGACCAGTCAGTCACCAGAGGCGACTCCAGCCTCTAATCAGTGTTGGAGGATAGAACCTCCTGTTCTTTGATTCTATGCTTGATATGCTAGAACGTCTGATAAACTTGGTGTCCTTGTCTCAGGGACAAGTGTCACGGTGGCCTGAGATGCAGTTAATCCAGTAGTGCTAAAGTACCGTATTGGCCCGAGTATAAGAGCATATTTTTTTCAGAAACTGTATTCTCCAAAATGGGGTCGTACTGTAATCGAGGACGAGATTCTCATTACACATCCACGCCACTAGATGGAGCCAAAGTACCAGTGACCAGGAAGAGAATGAAGCGTCAGTCATATGAGTCTGTGTTCGAAACCGCATACTGCCTACTACATACTTCCATACCCATACTGCATACTGCATACCCAGTCCATCAGACAGTATGCAAAGCGTTTACACTACAGCATACTACATAATAACCCATAATGCATTGCACTCCTCCCCGAGCCGAAATCGACCGGCTAAAGCTGATTTCACTTTAGCTCTAAACTCTTCAAATGTAGAACTTTATCGAGAATTTTTTTAAATTAGGCGACAGAGTGGTGGTTTAGAGCCGAGTGTGTCGTTTATTTGTCTGAATATCAGCCGTTTAGGATTTTGTTCGGACAAATTTGACGAAATTCAAGCCAGCCGCAGTGAGCAACGCACTTCCGGTTATTTTCACAACAATAAACCACCCCTTTCCCTTTCTCATGCAAAAAACCTCAGTGATAAATCTGTGCTTTTACTTTGAAAACAAGAAGCCAACCTTTCAGCAATATATCTCGCTTAACATCACCGTTTGGACCATCGTCCCGTTAACGGAATTGGACCAGGAGACGGAGAGTTTTTCCGGCTCTTCAACGAAGATCGGCTCGCCGTCTTCGGTACATCATGGTCGCTTTCAGCATGGACTTGTTGTCAGATGTAAGTGTTTTTGTTTTTTTTTTTAAACTATTTTTAATAAGTGTAAATCCAATCTGAAATCTCTAACATAACATACCGACGAGCACAAAAATTGGAGGGAAAATTATATCTCTAACCATACTCAGCTTGGTAAATGTACATCATTAAGAAACAGTCATTGTGAACTGAATAAAGTTTATTAAAATAACAAGTCCGCTGTCCGTCACGTTGCATCTTGAGTAATTTCAGTATGAGTAGTAAACCCACGATGTCTACTCAACATTTCTGGTGAATGCAGTATGCATCCGGGAACGTCGCGCATACTGCCAGTATAAACGCACTGCATACTCAATAAGTTAGTATGAGTAGTAGGTAAGTATGCGGTTTTGAACACAGCCACAGTGAAAATGATGAGAAATGAAGGAACGTGACCATCTGGAACGGAGGAGCTTGAACGTTAGACAAGTGAGCAAACAACAGAACAAAGGTTTGATGCCAACTTTAAACTGATGATTCAACGCAGCAGAGTCAACAAACAACTGCCAGTTTATATCAGGGGGACACCTGATGTCCTTTGAGCAACTGAAAGCTAAGTATAACTTGCCAGCCTCACATTTCTTCTGCCATCTGCAGATCAGAAATTTTATAAAGACCCATGTATCAACGAGATCAGACATCCCACGACACCATGCACTTCAGAGAATAATTAAAATCATGCCAGGTAAAAAAGGAGCAGTATCAAGTTTTTACCAGACGCTCTTCAACCAGATAGAGACGAGCACAGAAAAGCAAAGGTCTGAGAGGGATTCCAAACTGGGAATACCTCTTTCCACAGAATACTGGGATACATGTCTTTCAAGGCACAAACTAATTCAGTTCAAAATAATTCGGACATTATGTTACTCAAAGACAAAAGCCAACAAGATGTGTCCTAATGTATCAGCTGTGTGACAAATGCAAGAACCAGGTTGGACCTCTGGCTCATCAGCTCTGGACGTGTCCCAGTCTCCATTCATTCTGGTCTTCAATATTTGATTTTCACTCAAAGGCGTTTAAAAGGTTGTGTGAACCCTGCCCCCTGGTGGCCATTCTGGGATCAGCGGGTGATACAACTCATTACTCTAACAGTACAAAGTCCTTACAGCAGTCTTTATGTTTTGGTGCCATTTTGGATTAAAGGCTTATTTTAAGACACTGGAAGTCAGAAAACATACCTTCAATTGAAATGTGGCTGAGGGAGCTCAGCGAGACCCTGCTCATGGAGAAACTCAGATTTACCAATGTAGGCAGAAGGGCAGTATTGGATGAAGTCTGGGAACCTGTGTTAAAGTACCTGAAGAGCTCGAGTGAGGTTAATGTTACAATATGAACATCCCCTATAAAAAGGTCCTTCTTCCTGATAAATGGCACGGATTTCTTTGCTTGTCAGACACAGCCTCTGCTTAGCTTCTGTCACCGTGGCTGTTTCTTTAAACTTCCAGCCAAGGCTTACACTTCAACACAATTATTCCATCTATTCTTGTAGCTAAGCTAAAAGATCTAGGCCTTAGCTATTCCATCTGTCAGTGGTTACATGATTTCCTGACAGGCCGTCCACAGACAGTGACAGTCGGGACCACATACTCATCCACTGTTGTTTTAAACACCGGGGCCCCCCAAGGATGTTGTTTAAGTCTTTTGCTGTATAATCTGTATACCTCTGACTGTGTGGCAAGACGTCCCACGAACAGGATTTTTAAGTTTGCAGATGATACGACAGTCATAGGTCTCATATCAGACAACAATGAGGTGCACTACAGAGAAGAGGTACAGAGCCTGGTCACTTGGTGTCACCAGAACAATCTGCCCTTCAACGTGGAAAAAACAAAGGAGCTCATCATAGATTTCAGGAGGAATAAATCTATCTGTAGACCTGTTCATATTAACGGCACTCCAGTTGAGGTGGTAAACAGCTTTAAGTTCCTGGGCATTTATCTCTGTGACAATCTTACTTGGTCTCTTCACATCAGCTGTGCCATTAAAAGGGCCCAGCAGAGACTCTGTTTTCTGAGACGCCTCAGAAGGTCTGGACTGTCCAAAGAAATCTTCATAAACTTTTATCGCTGTACAATCGAGAGCGTTTTGACTGGTGTGGTTTGGAAACATTACAAAACATGATCTGGCTCGGCTGGCGCGGACTGTAAAGACTGCATCAGGAATCACTGGATCCCTCTGCCTCAAACTGGTCAGCTGTTTGAAAGCGCTGTGAGGAAACGGTCCTGAGCACCATGCAGGACCCCAGACCCCCTCAGGCTCTCCTCTCCCACCTCCATCAGGGAGGCGTCTGCGCTGCCCACAAACCAAGACCTGTAGATTCAGAGACCGTTTTTATCCTGCGGCGGTGCGGCTCATGAACAATAGCCTGAAGAGGCGCTGACAACTTTCTACTTTTTGTTGTCGGTGTTGTTTTTAAACTGTATTTATTATTTTTATTGTATTTTTATTCATTGCAGAGAGTGTGCCAAGGGCAAACCATTTTTCATTGCTTATGGTACCCTGTACCCTAATGTCTATGACAAATAAACTTGAACTGAACTGAACTTTTCTTTAGTTGCTGTTTCACCACAGAATCGAACTGGGTTGAAATCTCCATATCCAGCCTGTTTATGTTTGATGTTGCTGCCGTTTTTTTCTTTCTTTTCTTTTTTCTCCATTTTCCTTTTTTCCTTCTTTTTGAATCTTTGTCTTTTTTTTATTTCTGTATATTACAAAACATATAAAATTACGATTGCTTTGTAAGAGACACGCATCCTATTGAACGTGTATTGGACAATAAAAAGAATATTTAAAACAAACTACTGCCAAGCCACCAAGATATATTAGACTGAATTATTAATGCTCATGAAGCTGAATAGAACTTGAATTTGATGGTTATAAAGTTATTTACATCATTAATGCAGTTATTGAACCTTTGAGCTTCTTAATTGTTGCTTCTTCACTGAGTCTCAGCCTCAGATTTTGAGAAAGAGAGTATAGTTTTTTATTTAATGCAGTAATAGTCATGCTGTGAGAGCTGGATTATTGTCAGACAGTCCTTTAGAGGTGCCCCATGAAGTCACTAAACCCTCTGAGGCCTTCTCTGAGACATGAAGCCTGTTCTGACCTTTGACCTCTGTTGCTCTATGGCTCTTATTTGACCTCTACTGCAGATACAGACCTGACACCTGAACTGCGAGGCCTCTGGGAGCTATAAAATCATGACCTGTTGGGTTTTTTTCATAAGCTCCTCACAAACAGGAAGTAGCTTCAGGAAGGAGGCGGGGCGTCGAAATTCTGCATATGACTTTCTGGCAGAGGTGTGAACACATCCCACAAATCTCAGCTTATTTGGAGCAAATCTGACCAAACGATGGTGTTTAATTGATTCTTTTAACTGGACACTGCGGCGCCCTGTACGGGCAGCAGAAAGGACCGAGTGGAGTCAAACTACCACAGATGTGATTCTGAGGAAAGACAAACAGCATCTTAAATAAAATCAGCTTCTTAACTTGAATGGAAGCAACTTCATCAGCTGATGACAATTGGGTTTCGGATGGGGGGGGTAAGTATGTGACCTTTCCACTCTCAGAGCCTTTGTGAGCAGTCTGGAGGATCAGCTGATGAAGATTTTGGGTTAAGGGTTCCAGTAAGTTCAAACAAAGTTCTCAATGAATAATTTGGCCACTATATTGAAGATGAATTCAATTTAATCACATTTCATCCTGTTGAGCCTCACATTTCTCCCTGAAACCTACATGTCAAACAGGCCTGTGTCCAGAGGAGGGAACATTAAAAATGCCTCATAGGACTAAGTATGATACATCATTGTAAAGGACTTGATCAGGGGAGTAAGATTATGCCAGACCTGAAGTTTGAATTTGCTCCTGCTCAGAGATATTGACCTTTGAACTTTGACTTTGCTGCTTCTTTAAAAGCTTCTATTTTGACAATGAAAAATGCTAGAACCATGGGACCAGCTGTTATACAAAGCTCTTGAACTCCACTATCCTGTCAGCTTTGACTTGATATTATCACCAGCAGGGGGCATCACGATATGTGGTAAAAACTAGATTTCACCTATGTATATCAGTTTCATTTAAAAACATAATCCAAAGGAGCATGCTCCTCATCACTCTAAACCCCTAAATGTACTGATTTTGTATATTTCACTCTTCTATTTAGGGAAAACGGGTGTTTTGAATACAGAACTGAATTTTATTTAAAAGGTATTGGTTTAGATTACAGTACTAATGGTTAAAAAAGGAGATCACATTAAAGAAAATTAAATACAGGTTTGTGGTGAATAATTAAAAAATTGCAATGGCTGCATTTTTATTAGAATATCCTAATACGTTCGATAGACGTCTCTAACCCCCGGATTCCACAGCACGCGTTTTGGGAGCGTTCGGCGGCGTCGCGCTGGCCGCAGCAAATACGTTGCCATTGCAGTGGTCGGGAGCAGTTCCACATCCAGCGTTCGCTCGCGTGCGGCGCTGACGCGAGCGGCGCTCAGCCGCGTCCAGGACAAAAAGACGCGTCCCACCTATTTTGGGCGCGGCCGCACGCGAGCGCGCCAAGTTCCGCTGTTCAGATAGCTCCAAACAGGAAAGAGAACTGAAACAACTTCTGTGTTTTCAAAATCAAATAATTTGAAACGTTTACATTTTTGGTTGTTGTCAGAGACGTTCACTGAAGTGTCTTTGTATGATCTTCAGTACTTATATTGTGCCAGGTCACAGGTTTTGGTCAGTCATGTAGTTATACATCTATTTGTAACAACATTGTTTTATATTACGCATTTTGTCATAAATAAAGCTCATTACAAACATCCAAACAACTGAAGATGTGCATATTTCGATATTTGAATACATTTGTGGAGTCAAAAAAATATCATATGGTTTGTTTTCCTTGTCGTGGTGATGTTTGTCCCCTGAATACAGTTCGTTTGTGTGCTCATTTTATTGTGAAAGGGTAATGGAGTTAAACGCGCAGCACAGACGGAGTGGGTCGGTCTGTGGTTACTTCCGGATGCTGTTGTTGTTCCGGCTTTTAGTCCTCTCAGTATATTGCAGGATCTTGAACATCTCGCGCTTCACAATGTTTTTACGCTCTGCTCTGACGGAGCAGAGCGCAGGAGAAGGCGTGCAGTGGGCGTTGACGCGCACACAAAAACGGACTTGAACGCGCAGCGTCGCACCGCAGGGAGACGCGTGCTGTGGGATCAAGGGGTAAGACTCGTGGTTTCTGTAAGAGGTTTAAATTTGGTGCAAAAGTAAACGTCTAGAAAACGTCTAAATTTGTACGTCTATAAATAGACGTTCATTAGCGGTTATTTAAACGTCTAACATCAGAAGAGGCGTATAAATTTGGTATATAAATGAACGTCTAATAAACGTCTGTTTAGACGTCTACAAATAGACGTATATTAATGGTTATTTAAACGTCTAAGATGAGACGAGACGTACAGACATAGAGGGCTAATAGACAGCTAAAAGACGGCTAAAAGACGTCTAGCTTAGACCGCTAAAAAAACTTTCATTTTTAGACCACTGGTGGACCAATTTTAGAGTAGACGTCGAAGAACAATTAGACGTCATTTAGACCGAAAAATGCTCGGTGCTAGCACTGCAGAGGAGCAAGATAAGTGAACAGTAGAACATAGAGGGTCTGCAGTAAATGTACACATACTGTATATATCTTCGTCTGATTGTCTGAAGAGATATGAAAAAATTTAAAGAAATTTATTGCAATTTCAAATGTACAAAATAAAAAAAATATATACATAAAATAATTGAATAATGTAGATGATATAAAATAGACAGTGTCATAAAAAAGTAAATATTGCAATCAATACAAGTGTAAAATTACAATGAGAATAGAAGAGCGTCAGGGACGCGTACTGAGGTCAGTATTCCTCGCTAGCCTGAATGTTCTCTGCAGAGTTTGGTTCCACAACAGGTGTTTTGTGGGCGGAGCCCTGTTGCCGTACGCCAGCACGTCCATGACGACCTCCATGCCGATAGGCTGTCCCGGCGCGTCAACAAGCCAATTCGCTTGAAAAGTTCAATTATTTCAACTCGAGCGGCGAGCGGTCGTGAGTGGCAGCACGCGTGGAATGATGAGCGAATTTTCACTGGAAATGCTCACTGCTCGCAACTCGCCGCGTCATCAGTCACCACTGGACGCACGCCGCTCAAGACTGAGCGACAATCGCGCCATTACATTGACTTTAAATCAAACTGAATCCTGGTTCCCCAACATGTTCAGGTCCATGACTAGTTTGTTCTTGACCAGAATCCTACTGTTATATCAGTCACATGTTGATTTGATTTTGATTTTGATTTAATCAGCCAATCACAGCTCCTCCTGGACCAGTCACATCTGGTTTACAGAGTTCAGTATGAAGCTTCAGAACTGGATTTTAGAACATTAGCTCCGCCAATCTTTTATATACAGTCAATGAGAACGCTTTGGGGGACGGAAGTTAGAGGTTAGCTCCGCCCACCTTTCTATACAGTCTGTAGTCACATCCTTGGAACTGTTGGTCTTGAACTTCTTGATGAGTTAAGAACTCCAGCTTAGTCTGACCATGAAACTCTCTCCAGTCAGGGTCCACCGCCGCCTCCTCCTGGAGCGCTGGAAGAGGGAGGAGGGAGGGACCAGTCAGTCACCAGAGGCGACTCCAGCCTCTAATCAGTGTTGGAGGATAGAACCTCCTGTTCTTTGATTCTATGCTTGATATGCTAGAACGTCTGATAAACTTGGTGTCCTTGTCTCAGGGACAAGTGTCACGGTGGCCTGAGATGCAGTTAATCCAGTAGTGCTAAAGTACCGTATTGGCCCGAGTATAAGAGCATATTTTTTTCAGAAACTGTATTCTCCAAAATGGGGTCGTACTATAATCGAGGACTAGATTCTCATTACACATCCACGCCACTAGATGGAGCCAAAGTACCAGTGACCAGGAAGAGAATGAAGCGTCAGTCATATGAGTCTGTGTTCGAAACCGCATACTGCCTACTACATACTTCCATGCCCATACTGCATACTGCATACCCAGTCCATCAGACAGTATGCAAAGCGTTTACACTGCAGCATACTACATAATAACCCATAATGCATTGCACTCCTCCCCGAGCCGAAATCGACCTGCTAAAGCTGATTTCACTTTAGCTCTAAACTCTTCAAATGTAGAACTTTATCGAGAATTTTTTTAAATTAGGCGACAGAGTGGTGGTTTAGAGCCGAGTGTGTCGTTTATTTGTCTGAATATCAGCCGTTTATGATTTTGTTCGGACAAATTTGACGAAATTTAAGCCAGCCGCAGTGAGCAACGCACTTCCGGTTATTTTCACAACAATAAACCACCCCTTTCCCTTTCTCATGCAAAAAACCTCAGTGATAAATCTGTGCTTTTACTTTGAAAACAAGAAGCCAACCTTTCAGCAATATATCTCGCTTAACATCGCCGTTTGGACCATCGTCCCGTTAACGGAATTGGACCAGGAGACGGAGAGTTTTTCCGGCTCTTCAACGAAGATCGGCTCGCCGTCTTCGGTACATCATGGTCGCTTTCAGCATGGACTTGTTGTCAGATGTAAGTGTTTTTGTTTTTTTTTTTAAACTATTTTTAATAAGTGTAAATCCAATCTGAAATCTCTAACATAACATACCGACTAGCACAAAAATTGGAGGGAAAATTATATCTCTAACCATACTCAGCTTGGTAAATGTACATCATTAAGAAACAGTCATTGTGAACTGAATAAAGTTTATTAAAATAAATAACAAGTCCGCTGTCCGTCGCGTTGCATCTTGAGTAATTTCAGTATGAGTAGTAAACCCACGATGTCTACTCGACATTTCTGGTGAATGCAGTATGCATCCGGGAACGTCTCGCATACTGCCAGTATAAACGCACTGCATACTCAATAAGTTAGTATGAGTAGTAGGTAAGTATGCGGTTTTGAACACAGCCACAGTGAAATTGATGAGAAATGAAGGAACGTGACCATCTGGAACGGAGGAGCTTGAACGTTAGACAAGTGAGCAAACAACAGAACGAAGGTTTGATGCCTACTTTAAACTGATGATTCAACGCAGCAGAGTCAACAAACAACTGCCAGTTTATATCAGGGGGACACCTGATGTCCTTTGAGCAACTGAAAGCTAAGTATAACTTGCCAGCCTCACATTTCTTCTGCCATCTGCAGATCAGAAATTTTATAAAGACCCATGTATCAACGAGATCAGACATCCCATGACACCATGCACTTCAGAGAACAATTAAAATCATGCCAGGTAAAAAAGGAGCAGTATCAAGTTTTTACCAGACGCTCTTCAACCAGATAGAGACGAGCACAGAAAAGCAAAGGTCTGAGAGGGATTCCAAACTGGGAATACCTCTTTCCACAGAATACTGGGATACATGTCTTTCAAGGCACAAACTAATTCAGTTCAAAATAATTCGGACATTATGTTACTCAAAGATAAAAGCCAACAAGATGTGTCCTAATGTGTCAGCTGTGTGACAAATGCAAGAACCAGGTTGGACCTCTGGCTCATCAGCTCTGGACGTGTCCCAGTCTCCATTCATTCTGGTCTTCAATATTTGATTTTTCACTCAAAGGCGTTTAAAAGGTTGTGTGAACCCTGCCCCCTGGTGGCCATTCTGGGATCAGCGGGTGATACAACTCATTACTCTAACAGTACAAAGTCCTTACAGCAGTCTTCATGTTTTGGTGCCATTTTGGATTAAAGGCTTATTTTAAGACACTGGAAGTCAGAAAACATACCTTCAACTGAAATGTGGCTGAGGGAGCTCAGCGAGACCCTGCTCATGGAGAAACTCAGATTTACCAATGTAGGCAGAAGGGCAGTATTGGATGAAGTCTGGGAACCTGTGTTAAAGTACCTGAAGAGCTCGAGTGAGGTTAATGTTACAATATGAACGTCCCCTATAAAAAGGTCCTTCTTCCTGATAAATGGCACGGATTTCTTTGCTTGTCAGACACAGCCTCTGCTTAGCTTCTGTCACCGTGGCTGTTTCTTTAAACTTCCAGCCAAGGCTTACACTTCAACACAATTATTCCATCTATTCTTGTAGCTAAGCTAAAAGATCTAGGCCTTAGCTATTCCATCTGTCAGTGGTTACATGATTTCCTGACAGGCCGTCCACAGACAGTGACAGTCGGGACCACATACTCATCCACTGTTGTTTTAAACACCGGGGCCCCCCAAGGATGTTGTTTAAGTCTTTTGCTGTATAATCTGTATACTGTGTGGCAAGACGTCCCACGAACAGGATTTTTAAGTTTGCAGATGATACGACAGTCATAGGTCTCATATCAGACAACAATGAGGTGCACTACAGAGAAGAGGTACAGAGCCTGGTCACTTGGTGTCACCAGAACAATCTGTCCCTGAACGTGGGAAAAACAAAGGAGCTCATCATAGATTTCAGGAGGAATAAATCTATCTGTAGACCTGTTCATATTAACGGCACTCCAGTTGAGCTGGTAAACAGCTTTAAGTTCCTGGGCATTTATCTCTGTGACAATCTTACTTGGTCTCTTCACATCAGCTGTGCCATTAAAAGGGCCCAGCAGAGACTCTGTTTTCTGAGACGCCTCAGAAGGTCTGGACTGTCCAAAGCAGAGGTGGGACCAAGTCCTTGTTTTGCAAGTCAAAGTCGAGTCTCAAGTCGTTGCACTCGAGTCCCGAGTCGAGTCCCGAGTCCTGACAATCAAGTCCTGAGTCGAGTCCCAAGTCAAGACAGTCGAGTCCCGAGTCGAGTCCAAGTCCTAAACTTTTTTCCTCGAGTCCTAAACAAGTCATTAAAAAAAAAAAAACTGGGGAGGCACTGTTAAGGAAATTTTGGACTGAGATATCGATACTCTTTTTGAGAAGCGAGCTTGTAGATTGGGTATTTTCACCATATCTGTCAAACACAGCATAAAGGTGCTGTGCTCCACCTGCCCCCAATGACCAGTCACCACTGCTTTTGAGAAGTGCTTGAGATGATGACTATAACTGATTTTACTTTTGGTGTGACTGCCTTCAGATGCTTAGAGAATTATTTCACATTGTAGGTGATTGTCATGTTTTTAATAAAATCCTCTGGCCTCAAACTTTTATGAGTTACAAACCCAACAATGCTGAACTTCATGTTGAAATCAGCGACATGTCAGATACATAAGCTACTTGTCAACAGGATTTACAGCTCAGAGACAGCACAGAAACAAACCACTGAACTCTATTCATCACAAATAGGAAGGAGGTTAAAGCATTTCCAGAATAAAAGAATAAACCTCGGGAGGACAGTTGGAGTTACATTAGAACACAGGCTGTTACCAGAACATTATATCTGTGACTGGACCAATCTTGGCTTCAAGCCTAACTATCCCGTTTCCTCTCAAATCGAACATTTTACACAAAGCAACTCCAGGAGTAAATGGAACATTTACAAAAACACAGTCAGGCAGCCCACAACAGAAACACCAATGATCAGTCTGTCTGATGACTCTGTCAACTTTGTCACAAAAACCTGGTGAATCAGCAGAGGAACAACATGAAGCCTTATTGTCTGACCTTTGTTGCTGGGAGGTTGGAACCATTTATTGTCATCATTATTATTATTATTATTAGCTTTAATTATTGGAGCAAAACTCTGCCATGAGTGGATATTCCAGGTTATGGTATGACTTCTTCCTCTTCTGCTCTCTGCTGTTTCATGGAAGGTTTGATTCTGCTGTGCTGCGTTCACTGCCTCCTGCACAACCTGCGTACGGCCAGTCACTCTGTTTCCTTCTTTCATTTATAAAATCTGAGGAAAGACCTAATCACAAATCAACATTTCAAAAAGAAAAGCAACCGACATCAGAGGAGGCGGTCTGTTAATCCACAGAATCACCATCAGACGTCCTCAGATAGCTTTAGACTGATCAAGCTAATGAACCAGATCTACACACACTGACATGTCTCTGCCCTGGTAAAGATGCTCTGCCACCATTAAAGAAATATATTAAAATACTAACTGCACCATCGACACAACAACATTACTGAACATCCAAGGTGTGTTAGACACAGAGAACCATCAGTCTCAGGAGTGTTTTCCATTATTTTATTTGTCCAGGAGCAGAGTTCAACAGAAATGAACAAAGCTGACAGAACTGGTGACTGAAGAGGTGACGTCTGCACAAAGAAAGAAAGAAACAAACAAACAATAAAATAATAGTCCGGTTATCTCCCAGGTTACAGATTACTAGTTACAATGGAAGTGCAAAGTGTACTTATTTGATCAGGAGATCCTGGTTCTTGCTGGAGGTCCCAGTGGAGACCCTGGTCAGACCCTGGTGCTGGAGGTCCCAGTGGAGACCCTGGTCAGACCCTGGTGCTGGAGGTCCCAGTGGAGACCCTGGTCAGACCCTGGCTCGGCTCCTGCTGGTGGTTCAGTGTCGTCTAGAGAAGCAGAGAGCAGCCTCAGTTCTCAACGGCGTCTGAAAACGAGGCTCTGCTCCACGATGTCCCAGGAGAGGCTCAGCAGTCGGCCTGGTCACAATCTTCCTGTGAAATGTATTGTGTGTGTTGTTATTGTCTTCTAATGTGGTGTAGGCTAGTGTTTGAATGCATTTGAGAGTGTGTTTGGACAGCCAATGGCTTACTGAAACAACAACATGCATTTATTTCTGCATGTTTCATTGATCATCTTTGCCAAGACGATTTGATGTAAGGTTTTTTGTAGGAAAAAGGGCGTTATATCTGGTCAAAACAAGATTGTTTGAATTTTAGGAGCTTCATTTTCAAAGGAAATCAGAAATATATTGAAATACTGTGATGTTTTTTGATAATGGATGTGATTACTTTTATTTTGCAGGTTGTTTCGTGCAAATTCGAGCTGTGGGGGCCGAGCTGTGTTCCGCGAAGCTGGAAGCTCAACTCGTTATATATTTCTCTATTTCAGCTGATTTTTGACTTAATGGAGACTTATTTTTTTAAATAAGCACAATATAAGCCAAGGCCATGTCTAAAATATATCTATTATGGTATTGGATCAGCTTCTGACCAAAAATAGCATCAGCAATATACTATCTATGAAGTTACAAAGGCTGAACTAATACAGTATCTCGATGTCCAGAATTTCCGGTAGTGTCCGTACCCCTATCCAGTTCCTCATTCCTACTATGTATTTGGCTTGAGCTGAATGTTCTATTTTATATACCTGGGTAGCACTATTTGAATGATGATATGTTGTGGATATAGTGCACACAATTAATATTACAACAGTTGCAAATGGGATCTGTTGTTTGCAATTGTAGTGTCCGTACCCCATGTAGTGTCCATACCCTCGCATTTTGTTATTCCACTTAGAAGTTGAAATTCTTGATATTATTGGAACATGTGAGCATGTTGAAAAGGGGTGTATTTATCTACAACTCTCAAGACAACATATTTGCCTAAAAGTACATCTTTTACCCACAGAAAACTAACGCAGAGAATCGAAGCAAGGACTTTGAATTCCAAAATTCCTCTTTTTGAATAACTCGCATAATGCTACGGGAAAGTTCTCATTTGGTAAATTTGGTAATGGTAATTGCCAGATAATTTAAACAACAATTTCAGTGACTTTATGTTATTTCACTGCACTGCCAGTTAGAGGTCGACCGATTCATCGGATTGGCCGATTCATCGGCCCGATAGGACGTTTTACAAACTTCTGAGTGTCAAGATTTCAGAAATAATGCAGTTGTTGTTCATTTGATACAAATCAGTTAAGAAACATAAATTTCAGCAATCCAGCAATGTGCAAATTGTATGTGCAGACATTTATATTAAGTTTGCAGAAAAGATAATTTATTTTCCACATATTTCATCACATTTGCACGTTATAGAGTCTTTTGTGGTCATTTGATGGGCAATAAAGCAGAGTTCTGTTCATATATTTTACTAAATTAAACAAACAACTGAGTTTATTAAGTTGTAGTGATGCTCTTCATCTGTTTTAAGTCTTGTTATGCTATCCAAGTCATGATAATGTAGAGTCCATACCCCATTTTACCTCAACATCTTTAACTGATCACCATTTTACTACCAAATAAGATTACTGGATGAATTTTTTTGCATCTGATTGCTCGAAAACTGTAGTATAGTGAAAATAAAAATTGGCACAGTTTGTTGAGGCTGAATTTTTTAGTCTGCTGTCCACCTGGAGTCAATGTTGATTGTGACCAGGCCGAGTGTGACTGTCTGCCATGTCCATAGAGACAAGCTGGGAGGACGGACAAGGAGGACAGATGTCATGTCTTCATTAGTGCTTCAGAACGGCAGGACAATGTTTTTGGGCACTTTTAAAAATGATGATGTTACCTTGTAGCCTACATATCTGGACCTGTAGGACTTCCAGTCCTCACAGCTGCAGTTCTGTTGGGGACAAAAGACAGTGTCTGAGTATGTTCAGCTCTGTTTTCTATGTTCAGTGTTAAATGTCCAGTGAGATTTGAACCAAGGGTCAGATTAAAAAAAAAAAAGAAGTGTGCACATTTAAACCTATCTTAAAATAAATTGTGTTTCCTTAATGAAATAAAGCATCTTTGATGCATTCTTCTTCATTACAGTTCAAATATAAAAATATGAAATTCGTCCCTATTCACATCTTTCAACAAAACTCGCATTTCTTTTTAATCAAAAGCCACAGGTCCCCCGGGGACGAAAAGTATATTGATGATGAACATTAGCTGAGACTAGAATGAGGCTAAACAGCCTCAAAATGTTGCTGTTAGCATGTTGAGAGTAAAGTTCTTCAGGGCATATCCACATTTCAAAACAGACTACCGCCTCTTGCATAAAGTCTATAACCTGGGATAATCACAGGGTTAAATTAGCAACCAAGTTTTCAAACTCACCACAGGTGCTGCAGAAGACAGAGCTGCTCTGTGTGGAGCTTCCACTGGAACAGACGCACATTCAGAACAGCCGCACTTTTTGTTTTGTTTTTTTAATCCTCTGAACGTCTGTTTGCGTCTCTGATGCTAGCGGACGATGCGTTCAGGAGCATCGGAATGTTATATACTACTGAAAATAATCAGGGTTAAAATGGCTTCACGTGAAGGACTTGTTTGTGGTGGAGAAAAAAACATCCCTGGCAAAAGTCTCCCCTAAACTGACGCCTATGCGCGCATTCCAGGCGGGCAGTGTTGAAACCAGTTTATTATAAACAATCGTGGCCGACCTGTTGTGTTGTTTGGAATGCGCCTGGAATGCGCGGGTGCTGAAAACGAGCGCTCCCGTCAATGCGGAAGTGAACGAACTCCGCCCGTTGCACGTGGTCTAGGCGACACGAAACAAGCGCTCCCGCCGCAGGCGCACCTCGCCACTGCGATCCCATGAAATGAAGCGATAAAAAATAAAAATGATTCATACATCGCACTTTTAAAATGACTATTATGACTTGACGTGACTCGTCGAGTCAAAGGATTCGAGTCGAGTCCAAGTCTAGAGTCACTGAGCTTAGAGTCCAAGCAAGTCCAAGTCTTTTTTTGATTTTATCAAGTCGAGTCAAAAAGTCATAAAATCGTGACTCGAGTCCGAGTCGAGTCCGAGTCTCGAGTCCAAGTATCCCATCTCTGGTCCAAAGAAATCTTCATAAACTTTTATAGCTGTACAATCGAGAGCGTTTTGACTGGTGTGGTTTGGAAACATTACAAAACATGATCTGGCTCGGCTGGCGCGGACTGTAAAGACTGCATCAGGAATCACTGGATCCCTCTGCCTCAAACTGGTCAGCTGTTTGAAAGCGCTGTGAGGAAACGGTCCTGAGCACCATGCAGGACCCCAGACCCCCTCAGGCTCTCCTCTCCCACCTCCATCAGGGAGGCGTCTGCGCTGCCCACAAACCAAGACCTGTAGATTCAGAGACCGTTTTTATCCTGCGGCGGTGCGGCTCATGAACAATAGCCTGAAGAGGCGCTGACAACTTTCTACTTTTTGTTGTCGGTGTTGTTTTTAAACTGTATTTATTATTTTTATTGTATTTTTATTCATTGCAGAGAGTGTGCCGAGGGCAAACCATTTTTCATTGCTTATGGTACCCTGTACCCTAATCTATGACAAATAAACTTGAACTGAACTGAACTTTTCTTTAGTTGCTGTTTCACCACAGAATCGAACTGGGTTGAAATCTCCACATCCAGCCTGTTTATGTTTGATGTTGCTGCCGTTTTTTTCTTTCTTTTCTTTTTTCTTCATTTTCCTTTTTTCCCTCTTTTTGAATCTTTGTCTTTTTTTTATTTCTGTATATTACAAAACATAAAATTATGATTGCTTTGTAAGAGACACGCATCCTATTGAACGTGCATTGGACAATAAAAAGAATATTTAAAACAAACTACTGCCAAGCCGCCAAGATATATTAGACTGAATTATTAATGCTCATGAAGCTGAATAGAACTTGAATTTGATGGTTATAAAGTTATTTAATTCATTAATGCGAAAGAGAGTATAGTTTTTATTTAATGCAGTAATAGTCATGCTGTGAGAGCTGGATTATTGTCAGACAGTCCTTTAGAGGTGCCCCATGAAGTCAGTAAACCCTCTGAGGCCTTCTCTGAGACATGAAGCCTGTTCTGACCTTTGACCTCTGTTGCTCTATGGCTCTTATTTGACCTCTACTGCAGATACAGACCTGACACCTGAACTGCGAGGCCTCTGGGAGCTATAAAACCATGACCTGTTGGGTTTTTTTCATAAGCTCCTCACAAACAGGAAGTAGCTTCAGGAAGGAGGCGAGGCTTTGAAATTCTGCTTATGACTTTCTGGCAGAGGTGTGAACACATCCCACAAATCTCAGCTTATATGGAGCAAATCTGACCAAACGATGGTGTTTAATTGATTCTTTTAACTGGACACTGCGGCGCCCTGTATGGGCAGCAGAGAGGACCGAGTGGAGTCAAACCACCACAGATGTGATTCTGAGGAAAGACAAACATCTTAAATAAAATCAGCTTCTTAACTTGAATGGAAGCAACTTCATCAGCTGATGACACTGGGGGTCATAGTATGTGACCTTTCCACTCTCAGAGCCTTTGTGAGCAGTCTGGAGGATCAGCTGATGAAGATTTTGGGTTAAGGGTTCCAGTAAGTTCAAACAAAGTTCTCAATGAATAATTTGGCCACTATATTGAAGATAAATTCAATTTAATCACATTTCATCCTGTTGAGCCTCACATTTCTCCCTGAAACCTACATGTCAAACAGGCCTGTGTCCAGAGGAGGGAACATTAAAAAAGCCTCATAGGACTAAGTATGATACATCATTGTAAAGGACTTGATCAGGGGAGTAAGATTATGCCAGACCTGAAGTTTGACTTTGCTGCTTCTTTAAAAGCTTCTATTTTGACAATGAAAAATGCTAGAACCATGGGACCAGCTGTTATACAAAGCTCTTGAACTCCACTATCCTGTCAGCTTTGACTTGATATTATTACCAGCAGGGGGCATCACGATATGTGGTAAAAACTAGATTTCACCTATGTATATCAGTTTCATTTAAAAACATAATCCAAAGGAGCATGCTCCTCATCACTCTAAACCCCTAAATGTACTGATTTTGTATATTTCACTCTTCTATTTAGGGAAAACGGGTATTTTGAATACAGAACTACAACTGTCATGGCGTCATCATACAAATCAATTGATGACGTCATAGATTTTGTAGTTCTTCCTGGGGTTTGAACGTAGGGTTACGTTTATGAGTTTATGAACGCCAATAAACCACATGAACACCTCAACACGTACTAATGGTGACGTGTAATGCATGTCTGATGAATTGAGTATGAAGAAGTTCATCGCTCTGGATTTATTCCTGTGATTTGCCAGCGATTGTGTGACTGATAGATGCTGCAATTCCCGCGAGATCTTGTGTTCTCGCGATACCGACAGTCCCGCTCTCAGAATCAGTGGGTTTTTGTCCATTGACAGTCTAAAAGATGATTTTAGCGCAGCATCCCAGGCAGATGTGGAAGCACGGATGATTTGGCACATAAACCTGCAGACCAGATGTGCATATGAGACGCACGCGGTGGATTATTGTGCGTGGGACCACCGGTGTTGCTTTGACTACGATTCCCATAATACTTTGCGGCCTGTTTGATAATCAATTCAAACAGAACGGAGGACAGAGCTTCAAACATGAAGCTCCAGGCAGATCATCCACCTCTAACCTGTCAGTCGCCACAATTTGTTGATATTTAATGCAAAGAGGAGTGTTTGTGGGCAATAACTAGTTAAAAAGCAAAACTCCGTTCTTAAAAAAATTGCAGTCCGTGACGCACATCGACTTCCTTCCGGTCCGGGGATCAGAGTCCTTAGCAACAGCCTAACAACCGACCTGGCGGCAGTTCAGCAGGCAAAATGAGAGGCACCCAGCTGCAGACAACACGGTGGCCGCCATTTAATCCATACCGGAAGTCCATACCGGAAGATGTTCATCCGCACCAGATCGGCTTTGTGGCAGTTGTAACTTCCTGCTTCTCTCGCGAGTGAAGAAACTTTTTGCCAGGGGTGTTTGTTTCTCTCCCACACATAAATCCTTCATGTGTAGCCATTGTAACCCCGGTTATTTCTAGCAGTGTAGAACATTCCGACGTTCCTGAATGCACCAACCGCTGGTTGCAGAGATGCAAACAGATTCACGAGGATTAAAAAAAACAAAAAACAAAACAAAACAAAAAAGAAAAAAAACCCGTGCGGCTGCTAAAAATGTGCGTCTCTGCGGAATGGAAGCTCCGCTCCGACCCAGAGTGAGCTCTTTCTCTGCAACACCAATAATTAACCAAATAACTAATAAATTCAGAATGTGGTTAATGAGAGATTTGACCTTGTATGGAAGAACGTTTGCTAAAGCAGAAGGAATATCAAGATCAGTTTATCTGTCATTAGCTATGGAGATGAGCCCAGATGTTCTTAAAAAACTAGACAAGATTTTATTTAATTTCACCTGGAAGAACAAGGTCCACTATGTAAAAAGGGAACTCATGTGAAATAAGAAAAAAGGCGGGGGATGGAAGGATTAAGTTTTCAAACACTTAACAATGCATTCAAAATTAACTATGTCGATTAATTAAACAGGACCTCAATATATAGAATGCTATCCCAAAATATATATTTAATATGGTGGGTGCAATTCAGTTCCTGCTTAAATGTATTTATAAAATAGAGATAATCCCCCTGCCCTCTATGATTTTCACAAACAGGCGCTGCTCTCCTGGAGGCTGATCTACAACCAGCTGCTCTCTGGAACAATGAAAATATCACACACTGAAACACAACTTTATTTTTCAAAGCCTGGTTTGGTAATGGGCAAATCAATTAATAAACGAACTAGGAGAAATAATCAGCTATAACGAATTAATCACTAAATACAAAATCTCACTTTCAAAAACAGAATATAACATTATTGTTTCAGTGATTACCAAAAGGCTTGATTCATCTATTAAAAGGATCAAAATTCAACCCACAAACTCAGAAAGTTGAAAAGCAGATATTAATAAATGGAATGGATATAAATAAATGTTCAAACAAATTGTTCAGAAACAACATTGGGCCCACAGGTCGACCTGCAGCAGCATCCTGCTGGAGCTCCATATGCAGTGAACGGCCTGGAACCAGGCCTGGAGGCTGGAGAGCAGGTCTGCATCAATAACAAAATCAAAGAAATAACCTTTAAAATTCTTCATATCTATCCAGCTGAAAAAAAAAACATTGCAAAGATTTGAGTTCGACATAGAATACAACTGCTGTTTCTGTGCAAATGAGATGGAAACAATACAACACCTTTTCTATCTATGTAGTTTTAATCAAACTTTCTGGACCAAAGCTGGAGTTTTTTTTTTTTTTTTTTTTTTTATCAAACAGAACCTGTAAAGAGGCTGTGAAGACTCTGGCTTTAATGGAAAAGTTCTGCTCCATCTGATGGATCAGTAAATCCCTTGTTTGTTGTTTCCTTTGCTTATTGTTGTTTTTCTATTTTAACTTTATTTTTGTTTACTATTTTCTCCTCTGGTGGTATAATTGGATAGTCTTAATGTAATAACGTGTGAATGGTGTGTGTCTGTCTAAATGTTCGATGTTTGTGTGTACTGTTTGTATTGTATAATCTTACTTAAAAAGAAACACTTCAGCGGTCAACTTCCGGTACGGACTTCCGGTATGGACTAACTTCCGGTACGGACTTCCGGTATGGACTAACTTCCGGTACGGACTAACTTCCGGTATGGATTGCAAATGGCGGCCACCGTCTTGTCTGCAGCTGGGTGTCGGTATTGCTCTTGGGCAAAATAGACAGATTGCACGTTGAAACAAAACAAAAAAAAAAAAACCTACTGATCACATCCATATACCGAGTGGAAAATACGAAGATAAAATGTACATGTATTGGTAGAAAAGCATTGTGTAAATTACAATTTAGAGACGTCTCCGTTTTCAGGTTTTTTTTTTATGTGGTTCATGTATGGCTGCTGATCTGTTTCAGAAACTATTGTTAATGGTTTTGTTATGTTTTGAAAGTCTATTAGAAGTTATTATTCAAGGCAGAAAATTATATTCGTGTTAAAACTTAACTACTTCTCAGAGCAAAGCCCAATGTAAAAAAAAAAAAAAAAAAGCGAAAAAAACCCACTCCTTCGGTCTGTGATAATATTTACATGACCAATATGAGACACTTGATTTTAAAATGTAGCTCTTGTCTTGGTCGTAATTTGGATCCTGAATTAATATTTGTATATGAATTAATGAGCTGTGGGTCCTTTTGAAGGACTTTTCTTGAGGTGGAAGTAATGAGGAGCATGCAGCCCACTGCCAGGGTGAATACACATTTATTTTATCAGAAATAAACAACAGCTAAGAACCATATTGTTGTCGTCACTTCCAGCTGATCCAGAATCGCGTCTTGGTTTCCATGGAGATCAAGACGCACAGTGCAGCGTGGGAGAAGCTGCAGCTGTCTTCTCTGGTGGCAGATCACGTTGGAGCCGCTCTGAAAAAAAAAAAAAAACCCTGAAAAACAGGTTTGTTAGAAATCCATCAGGAGGGTATTATTAGCTCCAAAACAGCCCTCGTCTGAATCGGGGGGAAAACGGCGAGTGGCGAAGCTTCCGCTGGAGCCCATGGGTCCTCTCGAATAATAAAAATATTTATTTCCTGGTCCCGGTCATTATATATCCTGGATTACACATGATGTTTGTGGGATTAAATGATCCGTTTTCGCGTTGAGAGTTTGAAGTTTGCTTCGCCGATCGCTTTGTAAAAGGTTGAGGGAAAAGACAAATTCTAGCGGCATTATGTGACGTCATGCTCCGGCCATCCTGCACCGAGCGTGAGCGAGTGGAGGGAACCAATCAGAGCAACAAACCATCAAACTCTCAACACGACAAATTATCATTTAACTCCACAAACATCATATGTGTAATTCAGAACATAGAATGACCGGACCGGGAAATAAATGTTTCGCTCTCTTTCTGTCACCATCCCATGCGGATACGCCGACAGCGTTACCTAGGCAACGGAAACGCCAGTGTTTTTCAGATTACAAAAAAAGAACATTTCACTCATTGAATTAGAAAGTGAAAAACCAATGTTGAAAACAAAAAGGACCAAGGGAATAAGATAAAAGCTTAATTTGGGTTTTTTTTGTTTTTTTTTTATCTGCGGTAACAGCAAGGTGGACCAATCAGACACGTCGCTGTTAAACATGAGGATTATGGGTATTGTAGTCCTTCTCCGTGATGTTACATTGACAATAAAACGTGTTTTCTTAAAATAGAGTTGATATTTCACGGGTCTTTTTGACTCAGCAGAAGCTCAGACCACTGCTACACAGTCTGCCTCGGATGGCTGCACTGCTTTGGATAATAATCACATCTTTCTTCAGAATATCGATCAGTCTTCATTTGCACTTCCGGGATCTCTGAAACGACACCCACGGAGCGACATGTTGAAGCTGAGAATGCGTGTCTCCACCACGCCACGGATTCTAATTGACTTTGAGTGGAGACTGTTTGCGTGGTGACAGCACGCATTTTCAGCACTTTGCGTGAGATAAGCACGCACTCTGGGACCCTCTGGTTCTCACAATGCGTGCTCATTTCACGCATTTCTGTGAGATCAGGTTGAAGAGATTACTCAGACATGCGTGGAAAAAGGCAAATAACCTTTTGGGGGTGGTTTTTAAGGGGATTCAACTTTGTGGCATGCTAAAAGCCTTAAAAAAGTGGATTTTGCATGATATAGGTCCTTTAACAGGCAAGGCACTGAAAATGATTTGATCATGATCTGTACAGATGCAGCTACTGCACCGCCTCCAGATACATCCACCAGCTCCACCTCTGCAGTCTGGCTCATGGCATGGCGGAGGAGCCAGAGGGTGGAGGAACCAGCAACCTCCAGGACCAGAGAGAGACCGTCGGGACGACGAGCATCTCCAGCAGCCCCGCACAAGAAATGACTTTCTTTAGATTTCCAGACTCGTCCAGGACTTGAGCCTGGCAGGAGGGACTGACAGGGGCGTGATTCATTAATTTTAAAATCAAGAATCCAGTGAAAATATTTTAAATATACCAGTCAATGTTAATGATTTCTGCCATGCCTTTGAAAGAAATTTAAGAAATATATATTTTTGAAAATTCTGGTTCATTATTTTTTGGAGAGATGTGAGGACTATGCAAGTTGGATTTTCTTATTTTTCCGGGGATATAAAGCAGTGTTCATTTTGTGAACAAAAACTTAAACGAAAACTATTCGTTGACGACCCTTTATTCCGTGACTAATTTGTGACGAGAACGTAAAGTTAACAAGTATTGGCAACAAAAACTAAAACAAAATCTCTGAACATCATGAACTGATGAGTAAAAATGTGACGATAAAGCTGCCGCTGGCCGCCGGACAAGCCGGGTTATTACAACCATCCTCACGCCGGGCTCACCGGCTCCGGTCCGGCTCTGATGAGGAGAGGCAGCACCGCAGCACTGTCACTCAGTGCCATGATTGTTGTTGTGCTGCTCTCTTCTTCTGTGATGTTTTAGGCAGCTTGAATCCCGTTGGTTACATTACCGCCACCTGCTGGTCATTATGATTGGAGCTTTTTTTGCAGGTTGTCATTTGTTCTTAGAATTTACAGAAAGAATATCAAGTTCATGTATTTAAATTTTTTCTAACAAGCCTTAGATAAAAAAACCGAGCTGTAAATGTTAGATAGATTTGTTAGATAGACTGATAGATTTATCAGTGGCGGACCGTGCATTTCACCCTAAGGCCTTCAGAACAGATCCACCTGAACCAATCCACCTCTCAATAACTATTTTATGTCTATAAAAAAAAATCTTATATGCAGATATGCACATAAAGAGTTGTTGCACAGCAGATAGATACTTGTGCAGCCAGAATAAATGCCTTTGCTGAAGAGCACAAGTCTCCTACTACATCTGTGCACATACAAACAACAACTTAATAAAACAGCAATATTATTTAGGAAAAGAGGAACATTTTACTCACCAAAATCCCAATTATTTGAAAACAAAATACATCCTCCTTTCCTTCCTCAAAAAGAGTTCAACTGCTCTGTCATATAGATTATCCGTGAGTTTCAGTCCCATAAAGCCAGGGCTGAAAGTCCAGCTGCCCTGTGGGATTTCTGGCATAAGTTTTATTTCTCTTCAGGTCTTCTTCTGCTTCTTCTTCTTCTTTGGAATAATTGCGGTAGGCGACCAACAACTTAGGTGCATACCGCCCCCTACTGTATCTCTTGGTGAATGTAGATCAGAGGGCCTGGATACGCTGTTGCTAGAAGCTAGAAGGCGCTGAGTCAGCAACTCGAAATCTGATTGGTTGAAGCAACTGTCTGATTGGTTGAAGCAACTGTCTGTTTGACGCTTCACTTTACTTCACCGCGCCATCAGGAACGGACAGCGAAGGCCTCGGGCAGATTTCTTTGACCCTAGCAACAGATGATGCCTGAAATCTGATTGGTTAAATGATTTAATATGAAAAAAACATGTCTGGAAGCAGCGCGACCACGGGAAAACTATGAAAGGAACTGGAGCATACCGTTTGGAATCATTTATTAAGTATTCATAGACAAAATATAATTTACATCAGTCTGTAATTCAGATACTTTTTGGGCCAGCAGAGAAGGCCTTGCAGGCCCTGACGGCCCACCACTGGGTTTTATGTTGTGTTGTTTTTATATGTATATGCATTAGGGATGAACTGAATACTCGTTTTAAACGAGTACTCGTTACAGATAATGCATTTTTTCCGAATCCGAGTACAGCCGAGCTTTGCCTGTCATTATTCGTCCTCGTGCTGATGGGAGATCCTGATTGGTCCTTCATTCTGCTCCGTGCTCCACTGAGACGACAGGATCCTTGTGAGAGAAGCCAATCGGAGCTGATAAATTAAAAATGCGGTATTTTATTTCTTTGGAGCTGCATTGTGCCTGAGGAAAACCTTATAAGGTTGAAACGTCGGGCGATTGTGCATGCTCGGGGGGTTTTTTTTTCAGGGGTTTTTAAGATTCGTTTTCCCTCACGTTTTTTTTTTTCGTTTTTTCTCTTCTTTTTCATAATAATCTGGGCTTGTGCTCCACTGGGAGGCTGTGATCTGTGGGAGAGAGATGATAACTGGACCGAGGCCCACGTCCCGGTCATGTCCTGGCACTGCAGCCGCAGACAGGACCAGGAAGCTCAGCAGGGGGGATGAGAGGTTTCCCTGGATGCCGGGGAGATTCCGGTGGGGATCATGGGGGGAGGCATTCATACAATTAAAACATTCATGTTCTGACTCAATAAAAAATACTTTTTCTGTAAATAGTTCCTTTACTATTGTGACCAAAAATATTCAAATTTTATTTCTGAGGGTTTTGTGTGAATAAATAATCATTTATATAACTTTAAAAATATTCATGTTCTGACTAAAATAAAAAAAAATAAATCTGTACATTGCATCATTGAGACTGTTCTGTAAATAGTTTTCGAATGAAGAATCAATATAGCAACTTCTGAGCAATTCATATCAATTTCAGACTTAAAATAGTGCACCAATTTCTGCCCCAGCCCGTTTCCAGTTAAACCACGCCCACTTCCGGTTTAGACCACGCCCCCTTCGAGTACAGATACGGATACAGATAATTTGGATGGGTAAACAGATAAAGATACAGATAGTGGTGTACTCGCTCATCCCTAATATGTATGTTGATGTAGCACTTTGCCAAGACAAATTTCCCAATGGGACAATAAAGCTATCTATCTATCTATCTATCTATCTATCTATCTATCTATCTATCTATCTAATATGCCACAGTACAACAAAACTGTCAAATTTCATCAAGGCTAAAATTAAGACTAAAACTAAAGCTAATTTCCACAGACTAAATTTTAACTAAAACGAAACAAAACAAAAAAAACTAAAATGTGACTTCAACTAAATCAAGTCTTTGATGAGTGACTAAGACTAAAATCAAATGAAAAATTCATGTCAAAATTAACACTGCTGGTTCCCACATCGGCTCCTCTCGTGGTGCTGGTGCATCAAAAGTGACTCCATCGGCCAGTGTAATATTGTGTAAAACTGCACTGGCCAAAATAAAGTCCCACACCTTTTCGGGCTGAACAGCAGCGGTTCTCCCGCTGGGTCTGAAGCTGCTCTGCAGCAGCTGTGCGTCTTTTCACACAGTTAAAACTGTACTCCCCTCCGTGGCGAAATGGACCAGCGGAGCGATTGAAAGTTAAAAATCCTTCATTAATCCCATGAGGGGAAATTTTATTAGATGTTCTGTAACGGCAGTATTTTATTTTTTATTATTTTATTTTTTAATCTGTACTGAATGTGTGCTCCTTGTGCTTTATGGCGTGTTTCAGATGTGCTTTATAACTGTTTTCACGCTCTGCCAGGTTTTTCTGCACTGCACCGCAAATCCACACTGAATCAAATTTGCGTACACGATGTCAGACATTTCATCTTTCCGTACACGATCATATTTATAAATGCCAAACCGTCTTTCATATGGCCATACGACGGGCGTATGCCCGTACCGCTGTATGACCATTTGATAAATGACGGTCAGTGTGTTTTGCAAAGGGAGGGACAAAAATAAATAATTATTGACCTAATCCTTCCTCTATTTTTATTTCTTTTTTTTTTATACTAGGTCAATGTAATAATTAACCCTCAGGCTTCTATGTGGCTTTCTCCGCCACAGGGCTGATATTTCTTAGAAATAATTGACCATAACTTTAACTGTATTCAAGAGAATGAAAATACTTTGGTGATGAAACTTAATTCTAAATTAATTTTCTAAACTGTGATAAAAAAAAAACAGTTTTTATCACAGTAAAAACATTTGATATTTTTTTTACCAACATTTTTTTTTCCAAAGGCTCTTCATCAAGTTCAGTCCTGATCAGAAACTGTTCTTTTGATTTTCAATGACGGATTGGTTGTAACTCTTGAAAAGCCAACCTCAAAAGTGGCTTTTAAAGATGTAACAAAAAAACAAAAAAACAATCTTTTTAATGTTTAAAAAACATCCAAATGTGTTTCAATACAGTGCTACAACAAAAAGGTAAAAATTACTTAATCACTTACCTGAGCTCCTTGTTTGAGATTGTATTGCCCCAACAGTATTTTGAATAATGAAGGAGGGTAGGAGTTCCTCTTCACTGCTGCCAACACAGAACCAACGTTGCTGGTGGTGAGTCTCTTGTTGCGAGATGCCATCCTGTTAAAAAGCAAAACGTAACAATAAACCTTAAAACGGTAAATAAAGAAAGAGAACTGAAATGAATAGACTATCATTATACGTATTATTACCATAAGACATTCTTTGTTTGCCCAACAGTGGCCCTCTCAACGGATTTCTTCTGTTATAGGCTCACAGCAAGGGATGAAATCATATAGAGCTTTGTCCTCTGTCTCACCGCAACTGGCCAGTAGCTCATCAAACGTTTTGACACAGTGACCAGGCTCAAATGGCCGTCCAAATAAAGTACAGTGAATCAGAAAAAAAACGAATTGGCCTCTTAAGCCACCAATGTTGACATACATACATATTTGTCTTCACAGTATTAAATATATTTAAGTGTGAACAGCATGATGTCTGATTTGGAATGGTTTGTGTCTGGGGATATGTCAAACTGGTGATATAATCATTATGATGCTAGGGTGTAGTTTAATTTAAGTACATTTCATGTTTCTGAGTGAGCAGCACACAAAACATCAAATGAGAAACACAGAATTCAAACCTGAGGAGCTTCTGGAGCTAAAATCCAGCTGAGACCTGTAAAGCGGTCAAGCTTTGCCAATGAGAACAATGCCCATTCTCTGTCCTCCTGGGTGGCAGGTCGCTACAGAAGGGATGATGGTTAAAAGAAAAAAAAATTATATATATATATATATATATATATATATATATATATATATATATATATATATACATACATACATACATATACACACACACACACATATATATGTAATATAATATATATAATGTATATATTATAATGTAATATATGTATATATATGTAAAATCAAGTAAAAGTACTACCTGACATATTAGTCACATATACACTTTTTATTTACAAAACACCAGACACTGAGGCTTAGATTTTGAATGTAAAGAAAAAGCAGGGTCTTGATTTTTCACTAACAAAACAGAAAGCATGACTGCTAACTTTTTTTTCTAAGAACAAACCTTTTGATGTGGAGGGTGCAATCACAGACAACTTCTTCGCTGCGATCTCTTCAGTGTTGGCTGTCATGGGCCTCTTCCACACACACTCAACATCCGTAGAGTACAGTTCTTCTCTGCCCAAATGAGGAGCGCTGCTACATGGTGACACTCGGCCCTCCCTATAGCACAAGAAGAGTACTTGCCTTCACTTCCTGTCCCTCAACGTGTACCTGTTAAACAATTTTGCTAACCCTCAAATCAACTCTGCTAAATAATTAACTAAATAGATAAATAACAGCAATGCTGTCTCTGTCACGCTAGATGGTGCCAACAACTAAGTTACGCTACGCTACATCTTGAGCTGTCAAACGTACTGGCCCTGGATGACACTTCTAGAATAAACTGTAAGTTGTCCACAAACCACAGACAGTACCCAATTCTAACATAGCTAATTAATTAATAGTTAAGTTACACAGCTTGATGTGATGACTGACATCCTAGTGTTAGAGTTAGCTAGCCACTTACTCACTCACCTCAATCTCGTAAATGTTGTTTTTCATTGAAGCCTGTACTTTCCCTTTCAGACTTCCACCTGTCGCCACAGAAACATTTACAGCTCGGTTTGAGTTGTAAGAGTTTAGACCCCTCTTCACTGACTTTGGAAAGTCAGCAAAATACACTGTCACCGTGAAAAAAGTGACCGGTTCTTTGGCAACAGCCATTGTGTTTACATTGAGCGCTGGACCCGGAAGTGACTTGTGACGTCACACTAGCCATTCCCATTGTGACTCTACAGCTCCTCTATAGCGGGTCTACAGCTCCTCTATAGTGACTCTACAGCTCCTCTATAGTGGCTCTACAGCTCCTCTATAGTGGCTCTACAGCTCCTCTATAGTGACTCTACAGCTCCTCTATAGTGGCTCTACAGCTCCTCTATAGTGGCTCTACAGCTCCTCTATAGTGACTCTACAGCTCCTCTATAGTGACTCTACAGCTCCTCTATAGTGGCTCTACAGCTCCTCTATAGTGACTCTACAGCTCCTCTATAGTGACTCTACAGCTCCTCTATAGTGACTCTACAGCTCCTCTATAGACTCTACAGCTCCTCTATAGTGACTCTACAGCTCCTCTATAGACTCTACAGCTCCTCTATAGTGGCTCTACAGCTCCTCTATAGTGGCTCTACAGCTCCTCTATAGTGGCTCTACAGCTCCTCTATAGACTCTACAGCTCCTCTATAGTGACTCTACAGCTCCTCTATAGTGGCTCTACAGCTCCTCTATAGTGACTCTACAGCTCCTCTATAGTGACTCTACAGCTCCTCTATAGTGACTCTACAGCTCCTCTATAGTGGCTCTACAGCTCCTCTATAGTGACTCTACAGCTCCTCTATAGCGGCTCTACAGCTCCTCTATAGTGGCTCTACAGCTCCTCTATAGTGACTCTACAGCTCCTCTATAGCGGCTCTACAGCTCCTCTATAGTGGCTCTACAGCTCCTCTATAGTGACTCTACAGCTCCTCTATAGTGACTCTACAGCTCCTCTATAGTGACTCTACAGCTCCTCTATAGCGGCTCTACAGCTCCTCTATAGTGGCTCTACAGCTCCTCTATAGTGACTCTACAGCTCCTCTATAGTGACTCTACAGCTCCTCTATAGCGGCTCTACAGCTCCTCTATAGTGGCTCTACAGCTCCTCTATAGTGGCTCTACAGCTCCTCTATAGTGGCTCTACAGCTCCTCTATAGTGACTCTACAGCTCCTCTATAGCGGCTCTACAGCTCCTCTATAGCGGCTCTACAGCTCCTCTATAGTGGCTCTACAGCTCCTCTATAGTGGCTCTACAGCTCCTCTATAGTGGCTCTACAGCTCCTCTATAGTGACTCTACAGCTCCTCTATAGCGGCTCTACAGCTCCTCTATAGTGGCTCTACAGCTCCTCTATAGTGACTCTACAGCTCCTCTATAGTGACTCTACAGCTCCTCTATAGCGGCTCTACAGCTCCTCTATAGTGGCTCTACAGCTCCTCTATAGTGGCTCTACAGCTCCTCTATAGTGGCTCTACAGCTCCTCTATAGACTCTACAGCTCCTCTATAGTGGCTCTACAGCTCCTCTATAGTGGCTCTACAGCTCCTCTATAGTGACTCTACAGCTCCTCTATAGCGGCTCTACAGCTCCTCTATAGTGGCTCTACAGCTCCTCTATAGTGACTCTACAGCTCCTCTATAGTGACTCTACAGCTCCTCTATAGCGGCTCTACAGCTCCTCTATAGTGGCTCTACAGCTCCTCTATAGTGGCTCTACAGCTCCTCTATAGCGGCTCTACAGCTCCTCTATAGTGGCTCTACAGCTCCTCTATAGACTCTACAGCTCCTCTATAGCGGCTCTACAGCTCCTCTATAGTGGCTCTACAGCTCCTCTATAGACTCTACAGCTCCTCTATAGTGGCTCTACAGCTCCTCTATAGTGGCTCTACAGCTCCTCTATAGACTCTACAGCTCCTCTATAGTGACTCTACAGCTCCTCTATAGACTCTACAGCTCCTCTATAGCGGCTCTACAGCTCCTCTATAGTGGCTCTACAGCTCCTCTATAGACTCTACAGCTCCTCTATAGTGACTCTACAGCTCCTCTATAGACTCTACAGCTCCTCTATAGTGGCTCTACAGTTCCTCTATAGTGGCTCTACAGCTCCTCTATAGACTCTACAGCTCCTCTATAGCGGCTCTACAGCTCCTCTATAGTGGCTCTACAGCTCCTCTATAGTGGCTCTACAGCTCCTCTATAGTGACTCTACAGCTCCTCTATAGCGGCTCTACAGCTCCTCTATAGAGGCTCTATGGATCCAGGGCTCTGGGTCTCCTGCTCTCAGTCTGTCTCTTCAGCTCTGCTCAGGGTCAGAGAACAGAATTTCATTTGAATAAAGTAGTTTCTCTGACCTGCTGACGGACAGCCTGCAGCTTCAGGAGGATCTCTGAGATGAGCCACAAACTACTGAAGATCATCTGAAACCAACGGACATGAATAATAATCTACAAACATGCTTTATTTATTATTATTAAAGTGATGAAATGTCTTCAATACATTTTCTGCAAACAACAAGAAACACAGTATAACCTTGTTGTCTTCGTTTCAGTGTTTTGTGGCTCCAGTGGAATGTTTGGTGTAGAGTGGCAACAATGTACGGGACGCCTGCAGCCAGTCCCCACCGTCCTCACCTGTCCAGGTGGACTGTCCTCACCTGTCCAGGTGGACTGTCCTCACCCATAGCCTCCTGCCCTGTGACCCTGAAGGGGAAAACCTCTGTCTGAGACGGAGTGATTGTTTTGGTCCTGAAGGTTTCAGGACATCTGGTCTGCTGCTGTCCATACATGACTGGACGTCTCTTCATCGGGGACAATTATTTATTAATTCTATTAAAAGCAGCACACACCAAAACACTGTCTGGTTAAAATACAACAACAAACCAGCTGAGAATAAGACGGACAGCAGCGGCTCCTCATCTTCACCCTATAAGTCAAACTGGAACGTAACCTTGACATGTGATCCCCGATCAGCTGCAGAGGCTGGAGGACACTCCTTCAGCCCATAGAGACATCCGGAGGGGAAACACTTCCCTCTTCCCTCTGCCCGTCTTTCCACAGAGGACTGAAGGTTCAGCGAACACTCCAGCACATTTCCTACTGATGGAAAAGGATCGATCAGCTCTGTCAGCTCCAGGTGGATCCAGTGATTCAGCTCCAAAGATAAACGAGACTCAGCGTCTAAGAACAGTTCTTAAAGCAACGCGGTCACGATCACTACACCACCAGAGGGAGTCAGCCTCCCACTCACGATTCAGTACAACTCTGAGAATCAGTTTACCTTGACGCTTTCAAACATTTTCACGTTACAACGCACGATGAAGACATGGAAACTCACTGCATGCAGCGAGGAGACGGTCTGCGCTGAAACTAACTCAGGACTTTAATTCAACACTCTCATCGCCTTGTGTTCATTTAAATAATACCTTTTATCAACCAGTAGAAAACAGAGTTTGGGACATGTGAGCGACGTCCTTCCGTCCCTGTCCTGATGACCTGCTGGTAAACATCAGCTCTGGAAGTCTGGAAATAAAGTGGCGCATTTAATAAAGTCTCTTTACAGGTTCAACATGGGTCCCGACGAAAGGACAGAGTCTACAGTCAAGGTGAGAAATGTCAAACCACCACATCTCGTAATGTTCTTCCCAGTGCATTGTGGGAAACTGCAAAGTTGAGACTACATAAACATTGGTCCTCGAGGTCCAGGATGTGTTACATTCAAAATACTGCAGCAGTGAACCAGTCCCAGGGTGGGGGGAGGGAGGGTGGAGGAAGGACGGAGGAGGAAGGAGGGTGGAGGGAGGACGGAGGAGGGTGGAGGGAGGAGGGTGGAGGGAGGAGGGAGGAGGGTGGAGGGAGGACGGAGGAGGGTGGAGGGAGGAGGGAGGAGGGTGGAGGAGGGAGGGAGAAGGGTGGAGGGAGGAGGGAGGGTGGAGGCTGGAGGGAGGACGGAGGAGGGTGGAGGGAGGAGGGAGGAGGGTGGAGGAGGGAGGGAGGGAGGGGGGAGGGTGGAGGGAGGAGGGAGGGTGGAGGGAGGAGGGAGGGTGGAGGAGGGAGGGAGAAGGGTGGAGGGAGGAGGGTGGAGGGAGGAGGGTGGAGGGAGGATGGAGGAGGAAGGAGGGTGGAGGGAGGACGGAGGAGGGTGGAGGGAGGAGGGAGGACGGAGGAGGGTGGAGGGAGGAGGGAGGAGGGAGGACGGAGGAGGGTGGAGGGAGGAGGGTGGAGGGAGGACGGAGGAGGGTGGAGGGAGGAGGGAGGAGGGTGGAGGAGGGAGGGAGGAGGGAAGGTGGAGGGAGGAGGGAGGAGGGTGGAGGAGGGAGGGTGGAGGGTGGAGGGAGGACGGTGGAGGGAGGGTGGAGCGCTGACTCCGTCAGATGGAGGTGTAGCGTTTCCCGAAGCTGCCCAGTCGGATCTTTTCCGGCAGGATGACGTGCACCGAGTGGTCTGGCCGGTCCCGGGCGCCGCCCCCCCTCAGCAGGTGGTCCCTGTGGCGCCGGACCAGCCGGCCGTACCGGGCGTTGGCCAGCCACGCCTCGCAGCGGCCGAAGAACACGATGGCGGCGCTGCCCAGGATGACCAGGCCGGTGAGCAGGGCCAGCGCGGCGAAGCAGAGCAGCTGTGCGCGGCCCAACAGCACGCCGGGCGGCGCCGCCTCCTTCAGGGTGACCTTCAGCAGGTCGCGCTCGGCCGGCCGCAGCAGCCGGTGGAAAGCGTGAGCGGGGAGGGAGTAGTGCTGCGGGCCCGGGGCCGGCGCCCGCCGCTCCGGCCGGACCCCCCGGGCTCCGTGCTGCAGCGGGGCGCACGTCGGGCCGGCGAAGCCCTTCTGGCAGACGCAGCCAAAAGTCCCGTCGAGCCGATCCACGCAGGCGCCGCCGGCGCCGCAGGGCCGGCCGGCGCAGGCGGACCGGCCGGCCGTGTCGTTACAGGTCAACCCGCCGAAGCCGGGCGGGCAGGCGCACCGGAACGCCGCGCCGCCGCGGCCGCAGCTGCCGCCGTTCAGGCAGGGGTTGGGCCGGCAGCCGTCGGGGCCGATCTCACACTCCGGTCCGGAAAACCCCGGAGGACACAGGCAGGAGGCGCCGGCGGCGTCCGAACACGACCCTCCGTTCTGACAGGGAGAGCTGCGGGACAGAGCACAGGCAGTCACCTTTCACCTTTCACCCTGTCACCATCCAGCAGCAGAGCTGAGGGCCCCCACCGGGCCAGGGTCCTGGCCCAGGACCAGGGCCCCATTTCTGGGTACAGGGTCCTGATTCTGGTCCTGGTCCTGGGTCACCTTTTTTACTCTCATTTCCTTCAATTTTGAGTGTTTCAAGTACCAAATAAAAACATTCCAATTGTAACCTGTTCTGTCTGGCAGGTGGGTCAATCGTCCTGCTAGCCTTTCTTCCAGGTCTTCCCTTATCGGCCACACAGCAGCAGGAACTCAGTCTCCTGTGAAAGTGTGGATAATTCAGGCAGCAGCCGGTGCAGCTGCTGACAGAGACGCTGAGGACATTGATTTCAGTCATTTTCTGCTGTTGGAAAAGCTGTTAGAGTGGAGAGAAACCAAGGAAGCGTCCGGCAGCGTATCTGATCAGAGCCGTGGGAGCCGAGCGGAGCGCGAATCGATAGCTCTCACAGCGCTCAGCGGGGGGCCAGAACCCTGCAGCTGATGAACCAGGCCTCGCACTGCAGCAGGATTCCTTCAGGAAGCTGAGACGTGGTGAAAACCTCCCGGGATGATGGAGCTCCTCTGACCTGGTCCGGGACCAGAGCAGTCCTGAACCGGGGTGAGGCTGGACCAGAACGCTGCTAGCTGAGCCTCAGGTCCGACCGGCAGCGGCCGGCCTGGTTTGGAATCTGACCGCCATCCTGTCCTCTGAGGGTCACCTGTGAAGGTCACGGCTGTCAGAGGAACCGGGGCTCCGGCAGCTGAAGCTCATCATCAGTAACTCCACCCGACCCGACGACCCCCGAGGCGTCCACAGCGAGGACACTGTCCAGCAGGAGGGGGGCGGGGAGACGCCGCTGGACAGACGCCGCCGGACAGACGCCGCCGGACAGACGCCGCCGGACAGAAGCCTTCTAGGGTTTACCTCTGACCGCGGTGTGGTTCTGAGCGTGGCGTCGCTCTGAGACCGGCTGCTCGGCTGAGCTCCCAGCAGGACTCGGTCTGCCGTTCAGGAGCGCCAGACGCCCTCTTCGGCTCCGCTCTGCAGGAGGAGGAGGGGTTTACATCTGTCCTGCTGCCTCTGCTGAGGATGAGGAGCTCAGACTCCTCCACCAGCCTCAAGACGCAACGCAGCGCTTCCTCATGCAGATCCTCATTTCCTCCCGCCCCCCCCCGGTAATCCCACATGGCTGCTTCTTATTTCTTATTGCTTATTTCTTGTTGCTTCTTATTTCCGACCTGAAGCCAGCCTGCAGTCTCTGAGCCACATGCCAGTTTGTTCAAACAGCAGCTGAGACTTTCATGGTTTATTTATCACATTCTTTCAAGCCGGCTGTCCTGACTCTCCCCCAGCGCCTGATGGGTAAAACCTGCCCCAGTCTGGACCGATCCATCAGAGGAAGCATGTTTCCATAAACCCTTCATGAGTTTTTCATGCAAAAATAAATCAGACAAGGGAGAAAGCTGCAGCATGTGGAGTTTAAAGACCTGAGTGTTCGGAGCGAAGAGTTGCGGAGTTGCAGAAGTTGCCAGGTCTGATGGGTAAATATGAGAGGAGTGCAGGCTGTGGGGTGACCTCCAGGGTCAGAGGTCAGAGTGCAGGAGGAGCAGGACTCAGCTTCCTGTTCACTGCACCACGTGGACCCTGGACTGACTTCAGAGCACGCCGCCAGATTCTGATGCCGCAGGTTCACAGCCTGCAGCAGCACACACACCTGCAGGGCGAGGCTGGTGTCAAACTACCGCTCCTCATCCAGCCCCAGCCTCCTCTGAAGCCAGGTCTGACAGTGGCAGTGTCATTCACCCAGCGGTCTGACGGACCGGTCTGGTCTCAGCCGTAGAGGAGCTGGACTGAGCGCCGCTGTCCCAGGACCGTCCCCTGAAGACGGACTCGAATGGCCGGCAGGAGCCGAGGACATTCAACAGGAACTCACCAGAGTCCGCTCTTCAGCTGGCAGTGTTCTCCGGAGAACCCAGCGGGGCAGACGCACAGGAACCCCCCCTCCACGGTGTGGATGCAGGTGGCGTTGGAGGCGCAGGGGCTGGACGAGCAGGGCCGGGCGTCTGGGGGGAGCATGCTGTTTTTAGATCTCTGGCTCCACAGAAAACAAAGCTGAGCACCACACACACACACACACACACACACACACACACACAGTGACGAGGAGGTCAAACGCAGCCGGCAGCAGCCCAGGGATTCATCAGAATATCCTCCCTCTGTTCGGTGCCGGCGGCGCCGCAGCCTTTGTTTTTAATGAAGTCAGGGGAACAAGCGGCGGCTGAAATGGAAATGTGATTCTAGATGGCTTCAAATCCTCTGATCACCGGCGGAGCTGCGTGAGGCGGTGGTTTAGCTGGGTCCAGGCCGTGACCCTGGGTGTTGGGGGTCGCGGAGCCTCACCTCGGTCACACAGGCTGCCCACCCAGCCGTCCTCACACACACACTGCCAGGCCTTGTGGCAGCGGCCGTGCAGGCAGCCGGGGAACGGCACACACACCTCACAGCTCTCCCCCCGCCAGCCCGGCTTACACCTGCAGGAGCACACACACCGTTAACACACCGCCCCGGCGCCGGTCCTCACACCAGACCCACAGGACACAGGGAGGACGGTTAACCAGGGCTGTCAAACACATGGTCCATGGACCAAAGCAGGCCATGAGAGGCTCCCTCCTGGTCAGCCCCCAGAGGAGGCTCTGCTGGTCCTGCTGGCTCGGAGCGGGTCTGGACGGACTGTCCTCCTCCCGGTCCTCCTCCCGGTCCTCCTCCCGGTCCTCCTCCCGGTCCTCCTCCCGGTCCTCCAGGGACACAGCAGCAGCCTACCTGCACCTCCCCGCTCTCTCGCAGAAGCCGTTCTCCGGGTCGCAGCCCGCGGTGCACTCCCATCCTGAGGGAACAGGGCAGAGCGCTCAGACGCGCGGACACGGCGCACCTGCCGCTCCTGTCTCAGCTCACCTCTGGCGCGGCTCGTCACGAGCAGCAGGAAGACCACCGCCGCGAGACGCATCGCCGCTCTCTGTCCTGAGGAACGCACGGCAGGTGGAAAACAAACAAAGAGCTCCGCTGCGGGAGGAACCGCGTTTCATCTGCGAGAAATCACGATCTGAAAGTTCCGTCTGCGAAAAGAAAAGAGGAGAGGAGGAGAGGAGAAGCTCGCTCGATGAACTGCGCGTTTCTCTGAAACCTCGCGGTTCTCCTGACATACCGCTGCAAAGCCGCGACAGGCTCGGAGGCAGAATCCGCCGGGACGCCAGGCTGAAGCCTCGCGCTGAAGAACTGACGCACCTGAAGCTCACGCGCCGCTCCAACGTTTCCATTACGCACAAGCAGCGGCGCCAGACGACCGCCCTCGTGACGGAGCGCAGGTTGAAGACAGAGGAGTCTCAGTCAATTCCCCCCCCCACCCCCCCCCCCCCCCCCCAGGCTGACCCGCCGGAGCGGCACTGATGGACGGACTGCTGCTCCACCCGTCCCGAGCTGCTGCTCCACCCAGGAGGAGACATGGGTCGCACCATCCATCACACAGCACACAGCCACCCCTCCTGACATCCACCCCTCTATCCACCCATTCCTCCATTCCTCCATCCCTCCATCCCTCCATCTGTGCTCCGGTACATGAAAGCCATGAATGTTTTCCAAATGAGTCCGTTTGAATGATTAAACACTTAAAATAGAACATTTGATCAATAACATTTGAAATAGTTAGAGATCCTTTTCATCTCCACAGACTGGAGGTTTCATTGTGGATCATTATTTAGTTGAACTGTGAAACATATCAATGAATGTTTATGAATGAGTAACGTCCATCTCAGAGTAAAGACGTCTCCCTGTGAGCCAGCTAACAGCTGATCAACCTGAGGGTACAGCTTCACAAACACAGGAGGTCAAAGGTCAAAGGTTGGATCATTTAATGACTGAGAAGGCTGTTGTGAGTGACGTGACAGAGAATGTTGTGGCCTTTTAACCACTGAAATGTGTTTTCCGAGGTGAAAAATCCTCGGCGCATGACGAGGCTCCCTTCAGAACAGCCTGAAGCCTGGCTCTGCTGCAGCTGATCAGGTTCATGCAAGGCGCCAAACAAAACATCCAACCCCCGAGTCAACGCCCCTCTGCAACATCACGAATGAAAGGATGAGCAGGAGCGTGACGTGTGTGTGTGTGTGTGTGTGTGTGTGTGTGTGTGTGTGTGTGTGTGTGTGTGTGTGTCACACAGCCTTTGCTCAGATGTGCTTCATTAAAGTCAAGGAGTCATCCCTCATTGATCTGTTCATGTTCAGGCTCACAGTGTTCCAGGCTCAGATTGGATGGTGTGTGTGTGTGTGTGTGTGTGTGTGTGTCTGTGTCTGTGTGTGTGTGTGTGTGTCTGTGTCTGTGTGTGTGTGTGTGTGTGTGTGTGTGTGTGTGTGTGTTCCTAACTGGAGCAGTTTCATGTTGTAATGGACCAAATATCATCAGCTCAGAGTGGTAGTGCCTTCATGTGCATTTGCATTTATGTGCAGCCTGAATTCCTGCAGAAGGACTTTGATTTCAGATTATGCGCCACTGGGAACGAGCATCTCCCCTGATACAACCCGTCAACAATCTGACAGCCGATGTTCCTGAGAGATGAGGAAACGTTTCATGCAGCAGCAGCACAGATCGGGTTTCACTTCAGCTGCGCAGATCTTTTTCATTCTAGATGCATTTGAGAGTGAGACAATTTAATCAGAATTCCCTGCATGCTCACAGAGGACGGGGAAAAGTCCCGGACAGAGCCTGAAATCTGATTAAAGGACGTGACATCCGGCAGCCAGGCAGCAGGCTGGACGCAGCCGGACCACCCAGATGCTGCTCCATCACCTGAAAGGGGATCATTTCTCACCACAGATCATCAGGCTTCCTGCCAGGCAGAACCAGACTCACCTGCAGACCACACACACACCAACACACCTGCCAGCTCTGCTGCAGAACACACACTGCTCCACCATGCTCCACCCCACACTGCAGCTGCTGCTGTTGGACACAGCGGATCTACTCTGGTAATCAGTCAGCTCTGCTGTGATTCATCCTGAACAATGTCCTGAAGATTAAACTTGAATCTGTTTTATGTGTTTTTACTGCAGTAAAATACTGAAAGTGGAGGAATCTCAGTTCTCATGAACACAAGGGTTTCAATTCACTCTGTTTTTGGATTTTCTTTGTCATATGAAGTTTTGGATGAAATGATGATTGGAATCGTTCAGCATTTCATCCCTCTGGTCACTCAGCGACAGCTACTGATGGTAGAAGCTCTGCTGGGACCATGAACCTGGCTTCATACTGTCAGCTGCAGCATCCTGGACTACACAGAGAGGCGAAAGAACAGAACGACAAAGGAAACACATTTACATGTCTTTAATAGTCATTGCTGTTTCTGAAGTATTGATTGTTTGGGAATTAGAGTGTCAGACACAGCTCGACGTGAGGGCACGAGCCATGAGGGCAGCGGTGGAGAACTGTCCTTGGTGCTGATGGATGTGCTCACATGAGGTCAGGGTTAGGGTTCAGGGTCAGGGTTCAGGGTTAGGAGAGCTGTGTCTCACCCCTGGGAAAGACGTAAATCCTCACCTCATCAGTAGTGGACTGCTAAATGATGGGAGTTTCAGCCTCTCAGGCCTCAGCACGGCGTCCAGCAGCAGGGGGATCAGGTCCCATCAGGACCCCGTTCATGAGGCCGGCCTGGATGCTTCAGTGGAGCATCACTCTGAACAGCAGGGGCTGGTCTCAACACCAGTCCTGATGTGTTTGAGGGTCACTGGACATCAGTTCAGTTCAGCTTTATTTATATAGCGCCAAATACAACTCAGTCATTTGAAGAGACACTTTGACAGTGAAACCCCAGCAGTTCGATTGAGCAAGAGGAGATGGAGGAAAGAAGAACCATCTTTAAGACAGAGAGCACAGGGTGGGCCGACTCCACCTCACTGAGGCCCTCTCCAGACCCTCCACCCTCCTAGCTGAACCTCCACCCCCTCAGGCCCTCCACCTCATTGTCCCTGCTTAGCCAGACAGCCAGCCTTTGCTCTTCTTCCAGCGACGTCCTGACGGTGCACCTCCACCTCCACCTTCCCCTCTCTGAGCTTGAGGCCCTGCAGGATGCTTTACTCTCTGTCGGCCAAGCCTCCTCGTCCCTGCTGGAAATGCCCCACTGACGTAGCCTGCTGCACCACCTCTGATGGTGTCCATGGCCATCCAGCTAGCAGGGGAGCTGCAGCATTGCTGATGGTCAGGTCTTCTCAGGCGAGTTTTCCAAAACAAAAGCAGGAAAAGAAAACCTTTGCAGATGGCTCTTGTATAAACAGGAAGCTCACCTACTGCTGGGAGGACAGGGACGACAGGCTCTTTAGAGGGCAAGCCTGCAAGTTTGCATGTACTTGACCATTCATCCATTCATCCATTCATCCATCCATCCATTCATCCATCCATCCATCCATCCATCTATCCATCCGTCCATCTGGGACTAGGTTGCAGGGGCAGCAGTCTAAGCAGGGACGCCTGGACTTCCCTGTCCTCAGACACTTCCTCCAGCTCTTCCTGGAGGATCCCGAGGCCTTTCCATCATTTCCGCTGTTTATCCGGGATCTTGTCCTTTGGGTCATGACCCAGAGCTCAGGACCAGAGGTGAGGGTGGGGACGGCCCTTAAAAAGGGGCTCCGGACTCTGTGCTCACAAAGCCCCCCAACAAGACGCCATGAGGGAAGAGGTGGAACGCCTTCTCCAAATCCACCAAACACGTGGACTGGCTTGACAAACTCCCATGAACCTTTGAGCCCTCTATGGAGGGTCTAGAGCTGGTCCAGTGTTCCATGACCAGTAAGAAAACCGCATTGTTCCTCCTGAACAATGTTCCAGTACCCTGGAGGAGACTCTCCCGGGGAGGAGTATGACCCCTATAGTTGGAGCACATCCTCCAGTCCCCCTTTTTAAAAAGAGGACCCACCACCCCGGTCTGCCAATCCAGAGGCACCGTCCCCGACCGCCACTCCATGGTACAGAGACGTTTCAACCAAGACAGTCCCTGCTCATCTAGAGACTGAAGGTCCTCGGTATCAATCTCATCCAACCCTGGTGACTTGATACTGGGGAGCTGAACAACCACCTCTCAGACCTCTGAGACCTCAGTCCACCTCTGAGACCTCAGTCCACCTCTGAGACCTCAGTCCAGCTCTGAGACCTCAGTCCACCTCTCAGACCTCAGTCCACCTCTGAGACCTCAGTCCTCCTCTGAGACCTCAGTCCACCTCTCAGACTTCAGACCTCAGTCCACCTCTGAGACCTCAGTCCACCTCTCAGACTTCAGACCTCAGTCCACCTCTGAGACCTCAGTCCTCCTCTCAGACCTCAGTCCACCTCTCAGACTTCAGACCTCAGTCCCCAGCAGCGCTGGGATTAAGGAGATCCTCTCAGTATTCCTTCCATCGTCTGATGATACCAGCCTCCTCCACTGCAGAGCTGTTGTTGATTCTGTCAGGACCCTTCGTTCTGCTGTTGAGCCTCGTTTCACCATTTTTACCTCCGCCAGGAGGTTATGTAATCACGTCCGTCTGTTGGTTGATTGGTTGGTTGGTTTGTTAGCAAGATCAGGGGAAAAGTAATGGACGGATTGCAATGAAACTTAGTGGAAAGGTGGGTCTTGGGCTAACTTAGAATCCATTACATTTTGGTGATGATCCGGATCACTGTCTGGATCCAGGAGTTTTTTAAAGGATTCTTTATCATTGAGAGATAGGGAGTCTTTCACATGGTTGGGCAGGCCCGCCGACAGGGGGGACAAACGCCTGGTTCACAGGATGCGCCGCTTCTGACGTGGATGTGGGAAGCGCCGCGCACCGACTGTCAGATCGGCGCCCTGTTAACCTCTCTGACGGCTCATACAGGAGGCGTAGCGGCTCGCCGTGGACCACGTGTTGTAAAGCTGGACAGAGCAGATCGCACCGAACGGAAAATACGAGAGAATCCGTTCAACTTTCAAATTAAAATGAAGGAAAATAACATAAATTATGTTGCTTTTCGGTTTTCCTTTTCAGATAAACACACACACACACACACACACACACACACACACACACACACACAGGGAGAGAGGGCGAGAGAGAGAGGCACCGCACTCCGCAGCGCTCCGCTCCGATCACTCTGGATCACAGTGTTGTGTGATCATATCTGGTGTCCTTCGGGTTGCTGGTGACTGGTCTGAGCGCTGGCGGAGGTCTGCCTCTCTGAGAGCCAGTTTCTGGTTACATCTTGAATGACTTCAGTAATGCAGAAAACAGCGGCAGTGTCTCCATCTCTGATGGTTCTACAGAGGTTTACACTGAGAACATCCGAGTCGACGTTTGAGAGCAGCTGGTCGTACTGGTTCGTTTGAGTTGGGGGGCGGGGCTTGGCCAAAGGTTATTTTGAAGGTCAAATGAATGCATCAAAACTTGGTATTCTGATGTTCCAGAGGAGCCATGTCCTTCTGGAGGCTGTGAGTCATTTATTTAATGGAGATTAAAGAGGATGCATGATTAAACTGAACATGATGTTTTCCCTGGCTGACCTGGCCTTCAGACCATGACTCTTTAAACGCCCCACCCTGTAGCTCCTCCATCAGCCTCGACTCCACCCGCCTCGGATTTCTGCTCCTCCTGCAGGACTCGGTGGGCATTGCTCTCATGTTACATCAGCCTGTCTTCAGGGCAGAAAACGCTGTGATTAGTCTTTTCATAAGAGTGGGATTTTTGTTTTGTTTCTTTCAGTTTCTCCATGAACTGCTCCAGCTCCACTCAACAAACCAAACCTTTTGATTTGCTGTTGCACATTTGTAAAGATGCAATAAGTCAGAAATTTACCATGAAAGGATTGAAACCATTCCCAGTTTTCTACTGTCATTGAAGAAAGATTCCCTTTAAACAATCTGCCGTCTCCATCAACAGCGTCTTGGTCAAGTTCTTGTCTTTCAGACTGCATTCTGGGACATGTTGGGTGGGCGGGGCTAGACTGTCACTATTTCCTGGTTCCATAGCTTATAGTACGATATTTGCGAGTTCCCCAGGTTGTCAAGCGGGGCAGCGTTCTGTAGCTTCACGCCGGGGGTCGTCTGTCACGTGCACGATGCCGGCCGTGCACGCCGTGGGTTACCTGCTCATACGTCACTGTCACCGGTCTCACAAAACAAAATCCTGCCTCAGTAATGCAGCCGCTTTCAGGAAAGTAACGATAATTTAGTGACTGTTTTTGCCATTGTAATCCTTTGCTTTACTCATTACTATAAAAAGTAATGAGATTACAGTAATGTGCTACTTTGAGCGCATTGCCCATCAGTGATTGTGACAGATTAAATGTGAGTCCTATTCATTCCCCCTCAAGCATCACGAGACGAGAGCCACCACTGTTTTCTGTTTATTCAGCTCCAACTGTAAATTTAGAGCCGCCAGTAGTATCTGTATTAATATCACTGTGTGTGTGTGTGTGTGTGTGTGTGTGTGTGTGTGTGTGGAATTTGCCATCTGCTTCACAGCACCATGCTCTGAGATGTTGACTAAATTTCAATAATGAAGACGTTTCCCTGTCTCCATAGCAACGGCGGTCTCCAGCAGCGGCGGCACTGAGGCTGTGGGGGGGAAGTGAGGAGGACGCTGGGAGGATGCTGGGAGGACGGAGGAGGACACGGGGAGGGGGACGTGGAGGAATCCTGCACCTGTTACCACCTGCACCTGAGGTCAGGTTATTCTAGTCCCGTTACCATGGCAACAGGCTAATGAAGCTTCCTGCTCTGTTTTGGAGGGAACAGGAACTGTTTTGTTCTTGCATCATGAAAACATAAAAAAGTGTCTCCTCTTCACACTTTAGAAATGTGTCACTCCCAAAAGTGACTCTGGATCAGTCACTTTATCAGAGTGCGATTTGACACACTTCGTGGTGGAATGCTAAGTGACACAGTAGCTGCACCACTGCTCCAGCAGGGCCACAGTCCTTCACTCTGGTCTGTTCACACACCTGAGAGACCAATCTGTGGTTCCCTGACCTGATGAAGGACACTTCAGAGAGGCACAGAGATCGAACCAGCATCTTTAGCAAAGGAAGTTTATCCAAGACAGGAGAGAGTCTGAAACCTGTCAACCCCAAACTCATTAGATGAAGGACTGAGGAGTCTCTGGGAGGAGGAAGCGATGAAACAGATCCAATGCTGGCTGGAAAACCAAAACAACACCGCAACAACAGCTCCTCTTTCCAGGCTACAACCCACTCAGAAACATGGAATCATGTTCAGAACAGAATCAGAAACAGAATGCCTCATCCTATTTTGTGTGGAATAATGAGAACAATAGAACAGCCTGATGAAGAAAATAACTTTGTATGGAGCTAAAAATCAAAGCAAATCTGCTGTGATGTCCTGACAGTCCGTAGAAAATCTGTGAACACCAAGTACGGATCAGCAGGAGTTTAATGCCTCTGATGACCTGTGGGGGCAGTGTTGAATGCCTCTGCACTCCGAGGTAAAGAACCAGCCGAGCTGACAGAAGGGCTCGATGATCCACACCGACCAGTGATTCCACTGTTTCCATCAACACCTCCCTCACAGATCAACCCTGGTTTCATGTTTGATGGAGCTTTGTGGACATGTGCAGGACTTGTTATGTTTGTGGACATGTGCAGGACTTTGGTTTCTCCACTCAGCCGGAGGTTTATCTTCATTAAAGAGCACCAGAGGCTCTGCTGCCACTGCTGCGTTCTGCTGGTTCACAACATCATAGAGATGAATGGCTCTGTGTCCAGACTCCCATTAGCAGCACCACAGGGGGAGCAGCCAGAGGACAGGCGAGACGGAGGACACACAAGACACAGGACAGAGGAGAGACCAGACGGAGGACACACAAGACAGAGGACAGATGAACGAGAAGAGAGAAGAGGCAGAATACAGACGAGACGGAGGAGACGCGAGACAGAGGATGAGACAGAGGATGAGACAGCGGACAACCACAACGAGTTCAAAGAGAAGCCCAATCTGGCAACACTGTCAGGGACCTCAGTTCATCACTGTGTGTGTGTGTGTGTGTGTGTGTGTGTGTGTGTGTGTGTGTGTGTGTGTGTGTGTGTGTGGGGTCCGGGTTTTGTGGTCCAGGGACAAAATGTCCCCTCAACCATAGGAAAACCAGGCACGATGTCCTTTGTGGGGACATTTCTTGGGTCCCCATGAGGGGAAACAGTGTTTTCTTGACCATGCTGTTGTGGCTTTGTTTTGGTGTGGGTTAGGGGGTAACGGGGAGAACACACTGGACGCGGAAGCGCCGTGCACGGAGTTTCTGATGGCCTCCTATGTTAACCTATCTGACTGCTCGCACACAACGCGCAGGGGAGCGCCGCGGCTCGCGCTTCCTTCTATTTTTCACACGAGCTGCGAGCGCCGAGTGCCATTTGTCAAACTGGATCAAGCAGAACAAACGTGAAAACCGAGAGCAGCAGGCTTTGTTGAAGCTTGGGACGCCTCGAAGCTGACATTTGTGAAGCTTCAAGCACGACGCTTGACACCAGGTGGTCACAAAGCTCGCAACGCTCTTGATGTGCGTCAGTTTATTGGCGCGCGGGAGGCTATTATTTCTGCTATGGCGGATCACTTTGAGAATGGCTCGGCTTTATTTAAATAAAGCTAGACAGTGTCGTCGTCGGGCACATGGGCGTCGTCTCTGGGTTCATCCCATTATTTAGAGGCGTTCTGGATTTGGGGAGTTTCACCATTTGCTCCAGGAGCTGCGTGAGGATGAGGGTCGCTTCCAGGGCTGCCTTGGTCTCTCCCGGGCCCAGCTGATGACCTGCTGGCCCACGTCGGTGCTCGGATCACTCTCCAGGACACCAACTACAGGCGCTCAACTCCTCCTAAAGAGCGCCTGTCCATCTGTCTCAGGACGAGCACACACAGCCACAATCAGCTTGTCTTCCATCGTTGTCTTGTCCTGACGTAAACGACGTGAAACGTAGTGACGTTGCACCAGAGGGATCGTCTCTGATTGGTTGATGCCCAGCGGCAGCGCGTCGAAAGTTCAGTTTTCCGAACTCTCAAAAAGCAACGCTCATGAAGCTCCTGACGCCGGGACGCGCGTCGTGGACATCAGAAGCTGGAAAAGCTTGAAAAGTTGACTCTGCTGAAGTGGCGCCCCGCCCCACCACCGCTCCACGACGCTCGTCCACCATAGACTTTGCATAGAAAAGCGCCGCCCACGTCCGGTGGGCGTCCGGTGGGAATGCAGCATTAGGGTAAAGGTTAGGAGTTAGACATGAATGGGAATCAATGGAAGGTCCCCACAAGAATGCGAAACCCAACCTGTGTGTGTGTGTGTGTGTGTGTGTTCTTGTATTTCTATCCTTGTTGGGGCCAAATGTCCCCACAAGGATAGCAAAACGTGGAACGACGTGCCTTGTGGGGACCTTTTTCCGGTCCTAAGTAGGAGAAACAGTGTTTTCTTGACCATGTTGTTGTTACTGAAAAAAGTAAAAGTGCAAAAACATTTCTTTAGGGTTAGGCTTTGTCGTGGTGTGGGTTAGGGTTAGGGTAAGGGTCAGGGTTAGGGGCTAGACATGAATGGGAGTCAATGGACGGTCCCCACAAGGATAGAAATACAAGACTGTGCGTATGTGTGTGTGTGTGTGTGTGTGTGTGTGTGTGTGTGTGTGTGTGTGTGTGTGTGTGTGAAAGCAGGGTTTAAGTATTTTTCCCTTTCTTGTTTTGTTTCTGAGTCTCTCAGGAGTCTCGAGGTCGATCCTGTTCGGTCTGTTCGTTGCTTTGTGAATTAGTTTGTCACATGATGACACCTAATTATCCATTTTGTTTCACCAGTGCATTTGGTTGAAGGTAGAAGTTACTGTTTATTCAGTAGTTCTTTGATTGAGCGTGTCATTTCTGATACCTTGTGTGGTTTTGGTTATTTTCAGTCGTCTGTTCAGTACATGTCCTTATTACATTGAGTTCATTGATTTAGTGAATGTCCCTCCCTCATGATCTGCAGAACCTGTGGCTCCACGTCTGTGTGACGTGCTGCTCATCAGGGGCTACGCAGGGGCTCGGGACAAACCAGCATACTGAGGCCTTTACAGTGGAGACGCTTACCTGACTCGTTCATGGGGAAGGCTGCCACCATTAAAAACATGATTTTACCAAAGGTTAACTTGTCATGCCCGCTACCTCGGCCACTACATAGGAGCAGGATTGCTGCTCTGTTTCCTCCCTCCCCCCTCTGTTTGCAGGTGGGAGTGTTGAGGTGTTTGCAGCACTTGTAAGGCATTAATCAACTCATTGGTGTCACCTGTAAAGAATGGTCTGATCCATCCACCTGTTCACCCACACTACATAAGCTGGCTGTTGTCCATCTTCTGACGCCGGACTGTTGTTTTCTCTCTGTCAGTTTTGCTGGAGTTATGTTGTGTTAATCTTTATCTTCCATGCGTCGCACTTACCTCGTTCCTTCACCTCCGTTCACTCCTCACCTGCTCACTGCTACGTTCCGCCACATCTCCAGAACCCCCCAGGATTTACTGCTTAATTCCACTGCGTGCGTTTCTGCTGCGCTCAGCTCCGCTCAGCTCCGGACCGCTGCGCTCCGTTTGTTCAAAACCCACAGCGTGCGCTTTGCTCCGCTGCGTCTCTATTCCGCCCGGCTGGAGAAGCAGAGCAGCGCAGCGCTATTTCGCATCGACCTCCAGAAGCTGAGCAGTCTGGGCCACACTGGCATCTTTCTCTGTACATCCTGTAGAAAGGATGATGGGGTCATATAAAATTTTATGATTCTCCACTTCCAAAATCAGCGTCTCTTCATCCTGGTTGTTGTGCTTCAACATGCTGAATTTCGTGCAACAGGATGTTGACATTCGGGCCTTTCAGAATAAAATGCATACACGGTCCTGAATAGGCTATGTATTTTGTAGAAAACACGAAATTTATGGACAATAGCCTGCAAATGGGCCATATATGCAGCTGTGTAAACATTCAGAAACGTTCGACTGTAGCTTGATTACAGGCAAAACAGAAGTTTGTCAAATAAAATTTGATAGTGTGCTTTAATTTTTGTTTGCCCGCTTTTTAAAGTGTATATTTTAATCAATATGGTACGTCTATTCATGATATATCCGACAATTAATGTGACGGAAAAAAAAACGTCTTTTAACAGTTTAAAGTTTTTAATAAAGACAAAATGATTTTATTTTGTATAAAACCGGAGGTTGTTGGAGTTCTCTTTCCTGTTTGGTGCATCTGAACTGTGGAAATTTATGCGTACGGAGACCTGGACGGACCGGACCGGAGAGAAAAATAGACCTCGGCTCTATTTTGGACTGACGGAGCGCAGCGGAGCAGAACGGAGGCTATGAAATCAGCTACAGTCATTAAAATAGCAACGTATTTGCTGCGGCGGTCGGACCGGAGCTGAGCTGAGCGCAGACGGAGCGGACCGGAGGATGTGGAATTTAGGGGTTACTCCACCTCGTCAGGCAGCTCAGCCCGCCGCTTCGCACCGTCTCTCCGCCGCTCACCTCTGCCGCCCGCCTTCCGGCACAACTCTGGGATTGAGTCCCACGGGCTCAGCTCTCAGACTCGTTGAGGATCCGACTCATAGACTCAAAGACTCATAGACTCATAGACTTTGCACCACGACTATATCCAGCTAAGCGTCTGCTTAAATAAACTAACTGAGCGAGCCGGGTGAGCGAGCCAGGTGACAGGTGAGTGAAGCCAGGTGAGCGAGCCAGGTGGCAGGTGAGTGAAGCCAGGTGAGCGAGCCAGGTGACAGGTGAGTGAAGCCAGGTGAGCGAGCCAGGTGACAGGTGAGTGAAGCCAGGTGAGCGAGCCAGGTGACAGGTGAGTGAAGCCAGGTGAGCGAGCCAGGTGACAGGTGAGTGAAGCCAGGTGAGCGAGCCAGGTGACAGGTGAGTGAAGCCAGGTGAGCGAGCCAGGTGACAGGTGAGTGAAGCCAGGTGAGCGAGCCAGGTGACAGGTGAGTGAAGCCAGGTGAGCGAGCCAGGTGACAGGTGAGTGAAGCCAGGTGAGCGAGCCAGGTGACAGGTGAGTGAAGCCAGGTGAGCGAGCCAGGTGACAGGTGAGTGAAGCCAGGTGCAGCACACTGGACGTTTTTATGTCAGGCCTTCACCAGATTGGCTGACTTGGTGGGGAGACAGCGGAGGAGAGGATCCACCGGAAAGCCTCAGAAAGAAAAATCGTCCATCAAACTGAATCAAGGTGAAAATACAATTGTACCTAAATGTGTGAATATAAAAACAGAATTAATGTATGTCAACTTGATCCTTACCAACATGTGAACAAAATCCGTGTTCAATAATAAACTAAATTCTGGGGAATTCTGTGTGGGGAGGGTGTGTGGCTGCAGGTACGGCCATCACGGCCTTCTTGTTCTACTGGTGATCCCTAAAACATAAGACTACTTCTGGTTTGTGTGATATTGTATTGATCGTATTGATCCATGACACTTGTGCAAATTTTGATTTGGAAACATTTATTTTGAACAGAACAGGAAACAGATGGAGAATGAATTAGCAACATTACGTCTGTAATGAGAAGGTACAGCAGAAATGAACAGAAAATGATTAAGCTTCAGTGTGAAAAACAGAAGTTGTACCTGGTTTCTGCATTTAACACGAGTCCCACGTCATCTTATCAATGGAGCCTGAAAATACCAGCTTTCAAATTCTTCTTCAGCTGGCAGAAAGAAAAAAAAGCCTTTTTGACACGAGATGCCGACATGTAATTTACATCCCAGAAAATGCCCACTGTCCAATGCCCAATGTCTTTTTATTTGCAAAGTCACTAATAGGATCTGTAAAGTCCAGCTGTTTGGCTAACTGGCTTTGAATCGACAGAATGGCGAGGCTGCTCGGTCGACCCCGGCCCATTGTTGATCTCTGAACCTGCTTCGACCTGCTGGAAGCCCGATCAGCCTTCCACTGTGACAGGAAGCATGCAGAAAACGCTCAAAGCAAAACAAACTAGCTGCTTCTTCCAGACGGCTTTAAGGAGCTCAAGACAGGACAGACTTTTTGGACAAGTGGCATCATATATAGTGTGTAGGCGTAGCACTTTATTTTGAATTTCTCATGAGAGATCAGTGTGGTGTATGTTTGCCAGTGCCCGGCATGCTGTCTATCTGCGCTTCAGTGGCGTCAGTCAGCTTCAGAATAGGTGTAGATGCTTCGTGTCTGCTGTGATCGGGAACCTTGCACTCGAGGCACTGAGGATGACCCACTGCAACAAAGAGTGTGTTGTTCCTGAATGCATTTCTGCACTGTCTTCAGCAGTTGCGTCTTCACTGTCACAATGATCAGGAACGTCATTTGCTTGTGCTACTATGGCCTCTGTAATCAGCGAGTCCCATCTATCCTGAAGAGCCTGCACTTCCTCTGTAGTGCCGTGATGTTTGCAGCCTCAACATCCAGAGAAATATCTCCTGTCAGAAGACTCACGTTTCGGTTTTCACTGCTGTAAGATTTTCAGCTGTTGTCATGGCTCTTACAAGCCCAGGACGGCCAGCACATCTGAGAACAAAAAATGAACAGCCCAAAGTCGTCCACAGCTCTTCCATTTATTAATCACACCAGGACACAGTGCCAGCACCTCCTCTCCACAGACAACAGGCGACCCAGGTGTGTGTGCCCAAACCCCTTATATGGCTGGGATTAAACCACCCATGTGGAGTGAAGAGGGTTGCGTTCAATCACATTAACAGTTATTGAATTAGTGCTATTTACATTTAAGTATCCTATTTACATCATTCAACACTCACTCCATGTACAAAAACAAACAGTTCTATCTTTTCCATCTTAAGTGATACATTTAGCTCCCTTTAAACCATACATTACAAATCCCCCAGTGAAACCTCCCCTCCCTTGGGCTCCACTTGGGTCAGTCCAATAAGGCCTATGATGTGCAGCTGGCCTGCACTCTCATGGCCACGCCTCCATGCCAGTGCCCCAGCCAATCAGCTCAAAGAAAGAGAACTGGTGAGAAGTCAAAACAAACAAATGGATGTGAAAACTAAATAAGGATCCAACCTTCAGTTAACACAAAACCATCTGTCACAGAAATGCAATGTATAAACCTAAATGAACACCTAAATAAATGTGTGAAGACAGAAACTATGGTAAATGAAAATGTACAGAATAGAAAATGAGAGGCAGAATACACCTGATTAGTGAGGACTGGCCGACAGCTTCCTCACAACTGCAAAATCTTTACCCACACAGTCAGAAGGGCGATGGCGCCACAGGTCTCCAAATAAATGATCCAACCGTTTTCCTGGGACTGGGCTTCACTGGTCAGACTGCAGGTGGCGGAGACACATTCCAGTGCTTCAGGATGGAGGACAGTGAGCTGCCACGACTCGTACTGCACTCCATCGAGTGTCAGAGAGACAGTGAGGGCAGCATCCCGTCTTTTCTTTCAAGATTGTCCATCGCTCTGGACCAGCACTGAAGAGATCATAAAGATGGTTCACAGAACCAAAAGGTGCTGCGACCTCTGGACATGACTCACCGTATGAACTCCAACCAGACTGGAGGAGTGGGAAGCACAGGCACAGGGGAGAATGTAGCAAGTGGGGTGACTTTTAAAGTCCGAGGTTGTACCCTTTCACCTTCGCAGACATGTTGGCTCCATTATCATGTCCCTGTGTTGTGAAGGTACAACGCTTCAAGAACCAGTTAAGAAATTTCATGGCCTGACTTTTTGTGAAAATGTTATAATTCGATGAACCTGTCCACTGTCTTCCAAACACCGCTGTCTTCTTTGTCATGATGTACATATCTAACCAAAAGCACATTCTTCTGTTGTCTTACTTTCTCTACGTGCTAATGTAAGAAGGAACCAACAGCACAACAGTTCCAAGAAAATTTCCATTTATATACATCATCCAGATGTGAGGTTTTGCTCTGAATGCAAGATTTCTAGAAGGCAAATGAGGAGTGACACCCAACAGCCTCTCTGAGATCTTGGTATGCGTCTCTGCTTGTGCCTGGAACTGATTCTGAAGGTACCCATTAACTCCTGTGGCCTCCAATAATGAGAGCTGAAGGCTTTTCCTTTTAACACAGCACTGCTTATGGGGAGTGTGTGTCTCATGTTCTGGGAGCTTTCTATACAGTTTTGGCCACTTGATGCCAGATAACTTAAGTCCAGCTTTGCTGTTCAGTGCACTTTTATATGGTCTTGTCTTCTCATGTGAGAACAGAAGGCATGGGATGCAGAAGCCTCTGCTAATCTGCTCACGCCCAACGGCAACTGACATGATGAAGATAGCGAGGGAATGCATTGCCTTCCTTGACTTTAGGCGCCAGCCTCTTCAATACTGTCAAACACATGTACAAGCATGAAAACACATGATTTATGTTCGCCTCAACCTGATTATCGTCTCACATGTTGAAGTTGCTAGTACACATGAATCTTAGTGATGGGTGAATGAGGCCTCATGAACCACTTTTTTTATTATCTGAAGCCACCAGATGGCACTCTAGAGCTTGAGCTCTAACCCCCTCAAAGTTCTGCTGCACCACTTACTTACTTGTACCTGTGTTCGCGTGTCCATTAGGTGACCATGGCGACCAGCATCCTGAAGGTGGTTCTGTCCTGGGCCTTGCGTATACGATTGGACACTGGGCGGTCCTCGGAGACCTGTTTCAGCCAGGAAAGCCTCGGACGGCCGCGGGGGCGCTTCCAGTCGTTTGGCGGATGGAGGGTGGCCTCGGCGACGATTGCTTTGGCAGGGATGTCATTGCCAAGGCGAGAGACGTGTCCAAAGAGTTGTAGTCTTCTTCTCTTGATGATGGTCGAGAGCTCTGCTGCACCACGTCTGGGTTAGAATGGGGGTAAGGCTGCCACCCTAACAGTTATGACTGGTAAGTGTCCACAAGAGGGCGCTGGGCATCCAGGTGGTCCTAGCACTGCGCTTTTCTGGACAGAGGTCTCAGATGTTGTTCCCGCTATTTCCTGGAGCCATGCAGATTTGAAATAAATTATGACAATTAACTGCAAGGCCCATGTCGTTCGAAATAAAAACATCACATAAAAATCAGGGTGTTCATGGCCCCTCTCTCTCCTCAGGCCCTCGGTAGTCAGATGTTCCTCCACAGACCCAGCTCAGGGTGGAATAAGTCTGCTTGTGCAGTTGCTCTTGTGTTGTTGTGTGCTGTGTGTTGTGTGTTTGGATCTGTGTGGCGTCCATGATGTATCAGTCAGTGTTCCTCCCAGGCCGGTCACAGCCAGAGCCACCAGACAGCGACAGGAGAACAATCCGTAACCTCTTCCTGTTACCACAGCAGAAACTGCTCTGACTCCCGAGGCTTTCAATCAGTGTGAGCTCCTGAGCTGCTGAACAGGACAAAAAAATAAAAATAAGACTGGTCCCAGACTGTTTTTTTCTTTTTCCTGAGGTTATGAAAGCCGATAGCTTCGGTCTTTCCTGGCGGTTGAAGTCAGCCTGCAGAGCAGAGAGCTGAATCAGTAACCTCTGAACTCTTCACTGTTCAGGCTCTTGGCACAGACGATCCAACTACTCTTCTTCCCTGCAGACATCAAAGGCCCGCAACAACCAGGACATCCAGTATTTACAGCTGTGCCAGACTGACAGACTCAGTACATCTAAACTCGAGAATGAGGACACTTCCTGAATGAAATGAATGTCCTGCTTAAAATTAACTACACTGTCTCAATGACAAGACCCGCCCCTCCAAACCTGCTTCAACACCCTTCATTCTTATGTCTCAGAGTTCCAATGGGAGAACAAACCACCTCGTATACCTTTAAAAACTCTTCAAGTGCCAAGGACCAAGGTGGCTCAGAACTCCCAAACTGAAAGTTATTACCTGACCAGGAGATTCATTCACATTCTGAAATGATCCAACAGAAGCTTTTAGACAGACGCTGCATACACACTGCAGTACAGCTCCATTCTTCAGTCCTGTCCTCCAAACACACACACACACACACACACACACACACACACACACACACACACACACACACACACACCCTGGCCTCACAGGATGAATCGTCCCCTCTGAACTGCATGAGCTGACTGTGAATTGAGGAAGCAGTTTCCTGCTCACCCTCCTGATGCAAGGATCTCTCCCCAAAGTGAACATTCATCTGTATTTTCATGTATAATCAAACGTTCATTTGCTTTCAGCGTAATCCAAGATCCAGATGTGAAGGAAACAGACCAGGAAGCCGGAGTGGCTTCAGTTCTCCCAGTCGGGTTTGAATCAGTCGGTAACAGCCTTCAGGATCCTCTGCTGATGAAAGTGAGCTCTGTGATGGACTGTTGGAACAGTCAGTCAGCTGCAGTCACACCTGTCGCTCTGACAGTCTGACCACTTCCTGCTGCTGCTGCTGCTGAGTGCTGTGTGGTGTATCTGGAACCTGTGGCTGCAGTCCAAGGTGAAGCAGTGACTCCCTCCCCACTCCAGTCCTGCTCCAGTCCTGCTCCATGAATTATTCACAGGCTGAGTCCGGCTGAACGCAGACAGCAGGCCGTGAAGCCAGCTCTCAGAGGCAGACGGAGAAGAAGAAGAGGAAGAGGAAGAGAAGCTTCCTCTTCCTCTGCTGGCGTCAAGGAGGGAACTTTACCAAGATCATTCCAGCTGGGGACAGTCAGTGATCAGGTTCTCTCAGTGTTCAGGTCCTGACCTCTGACCGCTGACTGATGTTCTATTGTTTTATTCCATTCATGGACCAACCCTGTTCAACTTTTAAGAGGGAGCCGAGATTGTTTTCTTTCCAGTTGACCACTGGATCCTCTTTCTACTGAATCTTTTCGTTCCGTTTATTTGGGCATATCACATAACATAAACATGTCAACAAAATATACAAAACCATTCAATGAAAGCCCAAAAGGAGTAGGCTGAAGCAGAAGCTTATCAGTGCCTACCCCTTCCCATATCTCGTAATTATATCACTGAGGGTCGCATGGCAATGTTGTTGTATTTATACATCATTTTATCATCCATACCCAGGCCATTACACAGTAGCATGTGCATGTGCCTGCCTATGAATGTGTGTGTGTTATGTGGTACAAGATTCATGTCCTGGCATGCCACACAGTGTGTGTGCATGCCTGGACATGAGCTGCATCATTAACCAATCAGTCGTTATTCGAACCAAGCACACAATATTTCATATTATTACAGTATACTCATAATCATACTATGTCCGACAGTATTATTATATTTTGTGTGTTCATTTTCCATACCAATCTGAGCTCAAACTGGAGATTCAGAGAAACTCCCTTCATGACATCATGAGGGGGATAGCCCCTCCCCCTGGAGACAGCCCCTCCCCCTGGAGACAGCCCCTCCCCCTGGAGACAGCCCCTCCCTCTGGAGATAACCCCTCCCTCTGGAGATAACCCCTCCCTCCGGGTTAGCCCCTCCCTCTGGAGATATCTGCTTCAAGGGCTGAAGACTGGGACATATTGAGTCTCCTGCTCCTCCTCATTGAGGTTTTGAATTCCAGAGCTGAGTGAAGTAGAGCTGTGGTCGGCAGAGAACAGCATTCGGCTAACGGACCGAATGCTGTGGAAAATACTGCACACCTCGGCCTTGTTCAAAGTCCAGTTCTTAACCAGGAGCTAGAATATGCTGGACTTGCACTTAGCGGCACAAACACTGCAGAGTGTGATCAGCTCCTCTTCCACTCCCTGAAACACCGACTGCTTGATCTGATTGAATCTGTACTCAGCAGTACCAGTGGAATGCGGTCGGTACCAACAACAGTATTGAATTCAGTACCATCCCTCGTGAGAGCAGACCTGTGGTCTGATTGGACCCTGTGACAGCAGATCTCAGCAGACAGATCAGAACCAGAACTCTTGACAGTCACACTGAGGACTAAAGGCTGCGGCTGTCCCGATAAGCTTCTTCACACAGCAGTCAGTACACAGGCGGGATTCTCCGGGTCTGCAGGCTGTTTGTAAAGTTTGATCTGATCTGCATTCTGAAATCTAAGCCAGTTTCACTGAGGGGGGTCAGTACAGACTCTGATCCTGCAGGGATCAAAGACGGTTTAATATCAACACCACTTCTGGAAGAACTGCAAACGGATTACAAAGAGGCAGCGTTGTGCCTGATTTCAGTGCACGTGATGCTGCAGTGTTATGGAGCCAGAACATTCAGAGTCAAGCTCCCGCTGAGGGGAGAGAGCTCTCAGTTCCCCTCACGGCTGCCTGCATACATCCATGAAGAGCAGCTCTGATGAGAACCCAGCACACGAACCTCCTTCCCCCGTCACCTGATGATCGCAGTTCCAGAAAGAAAGATTCAAAACATTTTAACAGACGAAGAAGGTAACCGGACACAACTCTAGATGAAGACAAGTGCAATGAGGAGTGTGAAGCCACCCTCTCAGAAGGAAACACAAGTCACTGCGAATGCTGCACATCTCCTTAAGTCCAAGAAACAAACTCAAACATTAGGAAAATATCCTTGTTCTTCTTTCTTTTTTTTTTTTTTTGTTCCAAATCAGAAACACACTCTGGTCCATCCATCATGCAATAACAGATTTCAAAACAACACAGAATTACTGATGGCAACAGGCACCATGATGACACAAAGCGAAGCACAAAAAATAAAGAACGATCATTAAAACAGGCGGACCGGAGACGAAGCAACTCTGAACTCATTACAGTTCTAACGGACGCCGGAGCATCTCGGTTCACAGCCCAGGGTGTGGTTCAAACACAGTGTTCACTTTAGCAGGGTCAGTATCCAGGGTCGGGACCCGGGGTCAGTATCTGGGGTCACTATCTGGGGTCAGTGTCCGGTCATGGTTCCTGCTCTTCCTCCGCCAGGAAACAGGCTTCCTTCTGGCTCAGTCGTCATCCTCATCCTCATCTTCCTCTTCAACAGGCTCTTCTGGATCTTCTCTCTCAGTCTCTTTTTCACTTCCCTGTCACTCTCTCTTCTCCACTGGGGAGAAACTCTTGTAATGAAAGGACAGCAGAGGGGGGTCAGGCCTTCAGTCCTCCGTCTGCAGAGGTCTGCTTCACTCTGGGAGGAGAGTCTTTCTTTGTTCACTTCTAGAGTGTCAGACAGGACCTGAGGACACAGATCACTGCTAGAAAAGGAACTTTGCATAATATGGGACTTTTGAACATGGTATGTGTGAAATATGAAGAGAACCACTGAAGCCTGCAGTCAGTCCAGAAAACCCCCCAGAAGCAGACAGTGGAAGTGTCCAGGCCCGCTGGTGCTGAGCCAGACTGTTTGGAGATGAAGGGAGTATAAACTGTGCTCATCATCAGTTTTCAGTCCGGTGGTTTGACTGACGTGGAACCTAATTATAATGTCTGTAAAGTTGAACCCATTTCAGTCTGTTGCTTGGAAACCCTGAGCAGTGTGACAACGCCTTGTCAGGCCCATGACTGTACAGGAGCAGAGATAACTGTGGAGGCTGTGGATCACACCTGTGTGCAGCTCAGACTAAAATATGCCTCACTGTGTGACTGTCTCTGAATCCAACCTGCTGGTGGATGCATGAGCTCATGAAGGTTTCCTGTCGGGCGGTCAGAAAGCCAAGCTCAGGTCCTGGTCAGTCACATGACTCCTCAGGACAGCGCCCAAATCAGACTGATCCTTTTGGGGTTCTTTAACCACAGAAAGAATTCAGCTCAAGAAAACAAAGGAGCTCAGTGCTTTCTCCATCTGAAACTGAGCTGCATGTCTCTGTAGGAAAAGAGAAGCGTGAAGAGAGCTAATCAGGCAGGAGCATCACATCAGGGGCTCAAAAATACTGAGCATGTTTCTCCAGTGATATGCTATTTTGTTAATGTGTTCTGGGTTTCATTTCTTAGGACAGTTGAGAACCTTAATCAATTGTACACTGAAAAAACTTCAGTATTTTCCCTGTGTGAAGCTTGTTTTGTGTTAATTACGACCTCTGCGAGGATGACCCTGCAAACAGAGCTCCATAGACTGAGAGGAAATGAGCTCTGGTTGAGATGAAGAGGCCAGGCCAACAGGTCCGCTCTCGGTCGTTGCTGGGAAACACACACCGGCTGGTCCTCGCTGCTTCCTGCCGTTCAGACTGCGGCTTCAGCTGCAGCACCTGCACCGCTGTAATCCAGACTGACAGCAGCTTTCACAGAAACATATGCTGCGTGACAGCCCTGCTTCCAGGCTGGAAGCTTCAGAGGGGCTCTGGAGAGCTCTGCACTCAGGAGGGACCTTCACCCACCAGAGTCCAGTCCACTGCCCCCATCAGGCCTGCAGGAGGAGGAGGAGGAGGAGGAGGAGGAAGAGGAGGAGGAGGAGGAGGAGGAGGAGGAGGAAGAGGAAGAGGAGGAGGAGGAGGAAGGGGAAGAGGAAGAGGAAGAGGAGGAGGAGGAGGAGGAGGAGGGCACTTTGAATGGGTCAAACATGTCTGACATCGATTGACTCTAAAAATCAGGCTCTTGTTTTCTTAAAATGGGATTTCTATTCTCCAGACAGAATGACGTGTGTGTGTGTGTGTGTGTGTGTGTGTGTGTGTGTGTGTGTGTGCATGTGTTTTTCTATACTTGTGGGGACCAAATATCCCCACAAGGATAGGAAAACCTGGCATGATGTGAATTGTGGGGACCTTTTTCCGGTCCTAATGAGGGGAAACGAGAGTTACGAATGTAACTACGGTTCCATGAATCCTGGATGACCGCCAGAGGCAGTGCTTAAGGCACTGGAATGTTCCCTTCGTGCAGTTGTAGTTCGAGTATGTTTACCAACAATCGTCACTCGTGACCCCTGGGTGACCCAGGAACTGCATAAGTTCAGGGCTCCACCCACAATCGTCTCCTACGGAATCTTCTCGTGTGACCACGAGGATTCCAAGTGACAGAGCGCTCTGGCGGTCATTCGGGATTCATAGAGCTGTAGTTACAGTCGTAACTTTCGTTCTATTTCATCCCTACTGACCGGCAGAGGCAGTGCTTAAAGCACTGGAATGACGTATGCCAACTTGGTCATGAGGAATCCCTGAGACCAATTGTACTGAAAAGCCTCTGCAGGGCCCAGTAGCAACCACAGTGGATGCGGAGGCACAATGGCCAACCTGTAGGACCCGGAAAGGTGCCAGGCCTCGTCCTGATGGCAACAGCCCATAGCTCGCCCAGGGGCACCCCCTCCAGGGTGACCCATGGCATGGACACCGCCCTGGTGGAGTGGCAATGTGCACCCTTGGGCAGAGGCCGCCCTGCGGCCTAATAGGAATGGCAAATGGTGTCCACAACCCAGTGGGACAGGCACTGTCTGGAAGAGCAGAGCCCCGACTAGGGCCTCCATAGACAACTGGCTGGTCAGATGTCTGCAGCTTATTGGCTATGTAGCTTCTCAGAGCTCTAACTGGACACAAGACCTCTGGCCAGCGCACTGCCCTCCCCATCCGGGCACCACCAGAGGCATGCCGGGTGAAAAGACAGTGCGCGTAGTTCCCCCACACGCTACGCCGTGGCAATGGCCAGCATAAACGCCGTCTACGTAACACCTACTGCAGCGCTGCCTGCTGCCAGAGGTTTGAAGGAAGGCAGCGAGTCGGGCCCCTCAGTCGCCAGGCGCAAAACAGAGACAGCGAGGACGGGGGTGTCCCACCCAACCACCGCACTGAGAGAGCAGAACCCTCCTGCTGAGAAGGCACCATGGTCTGCCGCGAACAACCGGCCGAGCAGAGGAAACCAAGCCTGCACCATCCAGTAGGGGGCCACCAACAGCAGAGTGTGTGCCCCTCTGAAGCACCACGATGGGTGTCGACCAAGGAGAGGGGCCGGCGGGAACGTCCACCGAAGGACTTGTGGCCAAGAGTGCACGAGCGCACCGTGGCCCAGAGGCCCGCAGCTCTCAGAAGGTCAGGTGGAAAGAGGCCACCTCCGAAGCAACCCCCAGCGCACATCTCCCCCATGGAGGCACCACCCCCCTGGTGGAGGATTCCAACAGGAGAGGGAGTCCGTCAGTGTGTTGAGGCCCCTGCAGGCACACAACCTGCAGGCCAGCCAGGCAGGACGTCAACCGTCCACAACGTCACTGGGAGGCCTGCCATCACCAGACGGGCCTGCCCACGAAGCCCGGCCGATGCTACCCCCAGTAGGGGAATGGACCCCCCGGCGGGGACCATGGCCACCATCCTAAGCCGGCCTCGTACCACCACAAACAGGGTCTGTATAAGCCTGGGAGAAGGCAAAGCACGGCCGCCACCAGCTAGAGGCTCCGGGTCGACACCAAGACTGCGGCCTGGTAGGACAAGATGGGGCCAGAGTGATAAGCTGTGGGAAGGGGGCGCATGCCACCTGCACAGCCGATGCCACATCACCACGTCAGCAAGGTAGCGGAGCCACATCCAGGAGAGGGAGCGGCCTCATGGCGGCCCCACTGCCCTCTGTCTCACAAGACGGCACCTGCTGGGAATGAGGCAGGGGAGGATACAGCCGAACCGACACCCACAGTGTCAGTCAGAGGGTCAGGAGTCAAGGTCAGTGCAATACGCTGAAGAAGGGGGCATATGCCACCTATACAGCCGGCACACGATGGCAAGGCCAACAGGGGGTAGCTGCACTACGCTCAGGGGAGGGAACGGTGGCACAGCAGTGCCCCGTCCCTCCGGCCCCCTCGCCAGAGGCGCCCTGCTCCAAAGCAGGCCCTAATAAGCCGGAAGAACACAATAGTGCTTCCACTGGCAGTGCCCAACCAACACTCATCGCGTGGCGACCATGAAAGCCAGCTGAGGCCGAACATGGGAGAGGGGACAGCCGCGCAGCGGCACCCTCGTTGCTGTGCTGTTGGTGCGGTACCAGACCAGGCCTGCCCACAACACACATCACTGACCAGTCGCTCAGCCGAGCCGAGCGCTAGCGGCCGCATGCTAACACCCGCTGTGGACCGCACCCACAGCTGTGGCAACGGCAATGGCGGCCCCCCGTCCGTCCGCCAGCGGCGACGTCATCCGCCGAAGCGGGGGTGACACAACAGAACAGAAAAACACGCAGCAGCCGGTTGCAAGAGGCGGCTGGGCCTCCTACACCACAACACACATCACAGGCTGGCTGCACAGCTGAGCTAGCGGCCGTACGCCGCCACCCACCGTGCCACCCGCCGTGCCCCGCCAGCCGCGGCGGCACGCCCGTCAGCGCAATAATAAGGCAACAGCCACGGCGAGCCTCACACGGTGTGGAGCTCAAGGCGGCTGCACAACAGTCAGAAGCACAGTAGCACAGCCAGATTGCTGCTTGCTACCTGAAGCTGGGTGAGAACACCAGCGGCATCCCTGATCCTCAAGTAACACCGACCACGCCGCAACGGCCATGGTCGTCATCTAAACAAGCCCGGGGGGAGCAGCCGCTCCCCCCATCACTCACCATGAGGAATAGTAGATTCAGCAACCTTACCGTCTGCCGGAGGTATGAATGAATCTCTCACCACAGGCGATGCACAGCGCCGCCGAATCAGGTGAACAACGTCACAGCCTTTGGAGGGCACTGAGGCAGCTCCAACCTCGAAGGTCACAAGGCTCCCAGCGACGGTGCATCACGACGCCGTACAGGCTCGTCTCGTCAGGTGTACACGAACTGAACGCGAGAAGAAAATTAGGAGACGACTGTGGGTGGAGCCCTGAACTTATGCAGTTCCTGGGTCACCCAGGGGTCACGAGTGACGATTGTTGGTATACATACTCGAACTACGCATGCGCAAAGGGAACATTCCAGTGCTCTAAGCACCGCCTCTGGCGGTCAGTAGGGATGAAATAGAACAGTGTTTTCTTGACCATGTTGTTGTTACTGAAAAAAAGTAAAGCAAAAACATTTCTTTAGGGTTAGGCTGTGTTGTGGTGTGGGTTAGGGTTAGGGTAAGGGTCAGGGTACTGTGCTTGGTGCGGCAGCCGTAAACAAAGCTTTCAGTTCAGAGGTCAACAAAACTACAACATTTATCTGGACACCGGGCTGTGGAGGAGTGGCTGAGTGGACCATGATGAAATGTTGGTGAAACTAATGAGTTTTTGGACGATTAAAGCCGTTTTAGGAGCGGCGTTACCGATGCCCCGTCTGCTAGACCGATACGGATGTCCGCCGCTCGATTTTGGATCTAAATTTCTCCTGAAGCTCTGTTGGGATCAGAAAAGCCTTCTGGGTGGGCATATTGTTCTACTTCATTCTAGAAACAACGTGAACGCTGTTTAAACCGAACTTTTCCTTTAAGCTTCACAGGTTCCGGATGAGAAGGACTCTTGACCTGCAGCTCTGACGACTTTCAGAGGAGCCTCTCTGTCTGCTCTTGCTCTGATTCAAAGCTTCTTATTGTCCATACTAAAAGTATTTTTGGAATATTTTAGATTCACTCTAGATGAAGAAGCTTTTCTGGATTGTCTCTGCTGTTAATGTTTTGATGGGTATCAACAGTTGGAGCCGTCCATCTTTGCTGGATTCCGGACATGCAAAAATCTCTTGTCATCTGTCCACAGTCACTCTTTTCCTTTCTCCCTCTTAAAGCTGGTAAAGACCTGGGAAAAAGCTTCTTTTTCCCACAGAACTCTTACAGTGAGATGATAGCGTCTGGGCGCTGCTCCACCGTCTTCCGTGTTTGAATGTGTCATGCTGTGTTTGACCTGCTGCGCTCTGGCTGTTCTGCAGCGGCTGTTTCCTCCTCGTCCCACATGTCTGAGCTCACCTGCTCAAACCCGGTCAGGTCGACTCCCTTGCTTTGGTTTTCCTCACATTCACCCACAGAATCCGGTTTTCATGTTTTCTTATTTACTTTGAAATGATTTCTGGGACTAAAATCCACCATGTGAGAGCTCATTCAGGGTGATGCTGGGAGCCTGTAGCGGAGCCGGCGGGGGGCCGAGGGCACAGCTGCCCGGCACTCAGGATGACAATGGGACTGATGGCAGGAAAACAAGTCATAAAGATGGTCTCTTACTACTGTATTTGGGAGAATTTAAATGTAAAATAGGAGGAAATCAGTCCAGATCAGAGTGTTTCTGAAATAAGAACCAGAGGTAATGTGACGTCATGAACGAGGACAAAATATTGGCGCTGTCCATGGTGCTGAAATAGCACAAATTATGCTGCAAAGCTCATCCAGGCTCTCTCGTTTTGGCCTTCTGTCTCTGTTTCCCTTTATTATCTCCACTAAGTGATCAGCCGTTCGTTACGCTGTGCAGTGTCTAATGTTGGATTCACTTTGTTTACATAACATCCGGCCGTAGTCTGTTTCCTGGTCTATGATTTTCTTTCTTATTTTGATGGTTCAAAGTGTGCGACTTTTAGTTTTGAAGCTGAAGCTGTTCATTCAGTCTCGTAATGTGACTGGTTAAAGTAGCCAATAGGCTGCAGTCCCCGCCCCTCTGCAGTGTGACCTGGTTCCACACCTGACGGGAGCAGTAAGACTGTGAGTCCCTGCACTCTGCAGCCTGTGAGAGGCTGGATGACTGTTGGAGAGGAGCTTATAGAGGTGTGGCAGCTGTTCCTGCTGCAGAACAGCCTCTTTCTTTCCATGTGTGGGCCTCCACTCTGCCTCAGAGCCTGGTCCACCACTTCTCTGCTGAACTGCCTTCTGAAGCCCAACTTAGTCAGGCCACTTGATTTTATTTTAGGAGAGTTTGTGGCAAAAGCAAAGTGTTCCGGTTAAGATTTTCACTGTGAGCATAGTCTCCTTCTTATAATCATGGTTTTAGACTCACTGCACTGACTGTCTGGGTCTAACTGCAGAACCTGTATCTGGTAAAGACGTCATGAGAGGCTGGGGGTTAGGATCAAGCTGTGAAGCATCGCAGGTCAACTCAGTCTCAGAGACATGCCAGGAGCCTTTCACAAGAGAAAACCCAACAATTTAACACTCCGTTGAAGAACAACTCCTTTCAAAGAGGAAGAATCATGCAGAACCAGAACTCAGAGGGGACTTTCTGTGGAACCAGACATGCCCAATTGTTCCCAGATATTTAGAACCAGAGTAGAGGATTCGTTCAGGAGCAGCACAGGAGGAGAACGTGGTACAGATGAATTCAAAACAACAGTTACAGAAAAGGTTCATATCGTCACAGTCCCAGAACATGAGCATATCGGTACCTACAGATCCATCGGGTCCAGGTCAGGGACGGGACGAGCTTCATGAGCCAGCTCTGACGTGGAGTGAGGGGATCCTTCCTTCTGTTTGGTTCTTCCTGGTGGAACCGCACTGTGCTGTGATCATGTCTGGTCCTGGTCAGATCAGTGGCGACCTCTGCTCTGGAAAACCGTCCAGCTCCTGTTACTAAGGGAGATGGATTACTTCTCTGTCACGTCTCTGCTTATTAATATGGACAATCAGACGGGAGCGTGTGAAGAATCCCAATGAAGGCTGTGTCCAGCTGCTGGAACTGAGCTTCAGGAGGTGGAGGTCTACAATCAGCCAGCTCCTTATTCAAATTAGAGGAAACAAACAGAAAAAGAGGAGTTCATTTACATTCATCCACAGCAGCTGTTCTTCAGAGCCAAGCGACGGAGCTCACAGCCCGATGTGAGATGACTGACAGCAGCAGGAATTCTCTCACATCTGCTCTGCTCCGTTCAAAAGGTGGAAATACACACAATTTATAGACAAATGCCTGCCGGGGAAGCTGGAGCCGCTCCTGTGAATTAGCCTGGTGGCTCCAGCAGCTTTTATGGTGCCGCTGTCACAATATGACATGTAATTTCCATAAAACGGCCATGGAGATAATTACACAGGCTCCCGCAGGCTTTCCATTTGCTGTATATCATGTCGCACCGCCCTGTGTGTAATGAGCATTGATGAGTGTGTGTTCATTTAATAGGCACGCTGTTGTGTGAAGGGCAGGGGCCTGAGCTGATCAGTGCAGCGCCGCCGTGAAGTTCACACACTATTTGTTCCGCTGGTGGAAAACATGTCTTTGATTTGAGGAATCATTTAAGTGCTTTACATGGTTCTGGAACAGCTGAGCAACACACACACACACACACACACACACACACACACACACACACACACACACACACACACACACACACACAAGGTAAAGAATACACTCTGCTGTCGATATAAAGGCTAAAATAAGGAGAGAATGAAACATGACAGTGGTTGTTCGTCATCCAGCAGCTGAAATTATGTCGATTAATCAGTTGTGGCCGATAGAAATCCGGTTGTGGGTCAGCTACACAGCTTTTCCTTTCCAGTGATCAATGTCGTTACATTTTCTCAGCAGTGTTCCACTATTCATGAGCTTCCAGAACTTCCTGTAGGTCTGGGTCTGCATGCTCAGAGTCTCCAGGAAGAGGTAATTGGTCCCTGTGTGGCTACAGCCGTCACACTGTACATGCACAGAGACTGTGCTGTCGCCATGGCAACAGAGGACCACCGAACCCCAGTGTTATTGGAGTAAACATACATCAGTAAAGCCGTAAAGCCTGAGGAGCCCTCCGTTTCTATTTATACCTTCCCCAGCTCCCTGGAAAGACTGAGGAGCGTCTCTCAGTGCTGGGCCGGCGGTCTCTGGACATGAACCACACTGAGGTTTCTGGGTGAGCCTGAAGGTGGAGTGAAGGAGCTCCGTTCAGCTCTCTGCTCTGTGTGGAGTTCCTTCAGTCTTCAGACCAGAGCTGAGACCATGCTCCACCCCCCAGGTTCTGCTGTCAGGAAGCAGGTGTGACAAACGCTTCCTCCGCCTCGGGCAGCAACTTCTTCAAGAGCTCATTGAATGGAGGAGGAGAGTCACAGTCATGACGACCTCTGGCTTTGGAGTGAAGAAGAGTTTGATTCATTTTCTTCAACAAAACCAAAGAACAAAAGTGTGGTGAGCATTGCAGAACTTCACAGGAGTTATCTGGAGGAGTCGTGTCATTATTGTTGTTGAATGCTGAGACTGAGCAGAGCCGAGACGTTCGGACTGCCTCGTCTCTCGGGGGAACGCCACGAGGGTCAAACAGGAGCCTGGACAGAGACCAGCAGCAGCCAGGCTCAGACAGCTGTGAGTCTAGTGGCGTCCTCTAGTGGCCAGCTGTGTTTCATGTTCTGCTCTGTATGAGTCAATCAGACCTGCAGGTCACAGGTCAGAGGTCAAAGGTCAGAGGTCTTTAAAATGAGGATGACGAAGCTGGTCTATGCTGACGAAATGGATTTTCTCATTGAATCTGCTTTGTTCAGCTGCTGGGATGTTTTCTTCAGTGATTTTCAGCCGTGTGCTCGGCCTGGGCTTCATTTCCACCTCATTCCAGTTTTACCTGCTTCAGCTTCGTATTCAGCCGCTTTCAGATTTTCATCAGATCTTTTTCTCTCTGCTCATCTCAAAGTAAATGACTTTTCTTCTGAGACCTCCCTTAATTGGAATTAAACCCTGTTTTCTGGCCAAGAGGAGGCTTTGGACACAGATCCGTCCTGAGCTGCAGAGACTGGATCAGTCCTTCAGCTGGGAGAGGAGAGAGTCTGCCGGAACCACAGAAGAGGCTTTAATTCCACCGGATCTGATGAACCATCAGGCTGCTGTTTGTTTTTCTGTGAGCTGGACGTTTTGTGGACGCCCCCTTCAGACATCAGCTTCAGTCTCACCTCAGCTTCCTCCCAGGCTGAAGCGCTCCTCGTCCGCCGGGGATCAGGGCTTTATTGAAAGATGGCGCCATTCTTTTTCTGTCTGTGTGCAGCTGGCTTGAAATCTCCAACACCGAATCTCACATGTTTCTGAGATTAAATATCAACAGACAACCTAATCCACTATTTAGAATACAGATGGAGACGTGCTCTAATCCCACCATTAGATCCCATTTTTCAGAATAATTGCAGAAAGAAAGACGCAGGCTGTTTCAGTCTGAATAAGTATTTCCTGAGATATATATGTGTGTCTGTTGTAGAGAAGAGGAGGCAGAAGCAGAGTGAGGCGGACTGCACTGAAGGAGGCTCCGAATCTCAGCCTGCAGTGTGAACTCCGACCTGAGCGCAGAGCAGCAATCAAACTGACTCCTTCACAGTCTCATCCTCACCTCCATCACTGCTGCCGTCTCTCCTGTGGATAGAGAGCCTCATGTTTCCCACTGCTGCAGGTTCACCACCGGCCTGCCTTTACCCGAGTCTGAGCAGAAACTCAGCCTGTCCCGAGTCCGAGGAGCCACCGTCAGAGGCAGGAGGGACCGGCTTTCAGTGGTGATCATGTGGTCAAACTGCCTCCAAATGACCAGATTCCCAGTGTGTGTGTGGAGGCAGTGTGTGGACGGACGCAGTGTGTGTGTGGATCCAGATGTCCCTCCAGGCCAGCTTCATCATAAAATCATCAATATTAAAACAATAAAAGCCTTGAACTACTTCAGTTGTGTGTAATGAATGTAATATGTATGAAAGTCTAATGTTTATCAGTACATTACAGAAAATAATGCACTTTGTTACAATATGCTAATTTTTTGAGAAGGACCTGTATAATGCTTGGAACTACCTCATTGTCAATGCTATTTATTACCTGAGCAATAACCTGCTTTACGTGCTGTATGCTATAATACCGTTTACTTTATCTCTCTTGTACTTTTGCTCTACCCTGTTATTAGTACTTCCTCTCAGTGAGTCACGGTTCTACGATCAAAGCATTTCACTGCACTGTCCACCCTGTGCTGAACATGGAGATGATGAATAAAGAATCTTGAATTATCAATCTATAATTCTGAGTTACTTAATTCAGAATAAACCAATTCTGAATTCAAGACAGCCTGAAACACAGTCAGTGGGACAGTCCTGACTCCATGAACCACACCTCCGACCAGCCAACAGCCCCCCGTCTGCCTGCCCCATCACAGCAGGGAAGCCCCCCAACACACACACACACACACACACACACACACACACACACACACAGGAGTGGGATCATGTAAGCTGGCTAACAACCTCATGTTGCCATGGTGATTCTGGGATGCTGATGCTTCAGGGTGAGTTACACATTTCCAATACTTATTTTAAAAGTCATTTGCATCAAACTGAAGGTTCTTTTTTTTTTTTTTTGGTTAAAAAAACAAAACAAAACAAAACAACAGAAGAAAGGGCTTGAATGTGATTTTCTGAAAGTCATGTTCCAAATTAAATGACTGCGATTGGTTCCCTGTGGACTGAAAGGAGCCACTGTGCAGATGTGAGTCGTGAAGAGAGTCTGTGGCCTGAAGGCAGCAGGAGCCAGAGGGAGGCCCTGCAGCCCTGACGCTCTGTTCTACCCGCTGTGGCCACTGGAGGGCGCTGTGCACACATAACCCACTGAAGAATCGGTCTGTCTGCATGCAGGGCTGCTGCCTTTCATTGATGCAGTGCCAGCAATCCTCAATGTAATGCCCGAGGCGGGATTTTATAGGCCACCCCCCACCCACCCCACCCACCCCACTCCACCCACCCTTTGGCAAAGTGATTTCCATACATTCACAGAAGAAATCGAACAGCGTTGTTCTAACCATTGTTTTTAAATGCTACGATAGCATGGCGCCCAGTGACCCTGGACAAACGCGTCAGCACCACAGAACCCTTGATTTAAAGCAAGAAGCAGCAAAGTGCAGTTCAGCAGAGGCTGAATGCTGCGTCATCCAGTATTAATAATAACACTGTGGTTTGACGCTGGTAAAGTCAACATTCAACAATTTAGACAACATGAACTGTAAAACACAAACAGCTGGAGTTAAACATGTGACATATGAAACAAAAGAGAGTCGCGTTCAGTTCAAGATCCAGTCATCCATTCACCGCTCGCTGCGGGTGAATTCTGTGCAGGTGTGAGGCGCCCTCTGGGAGCGCCTGCCTACTGCTCCTGGGGGGCGAGTCGGCTGTGGACTGCACCACCCTCACTTCACCCTCCATCAGGAAGCTCCATCAGTTTGTCCCGGCTGTCAGACTGCTGCTGGCATTTCCTGTAGGTGTCTGTTTCACTGCCTGGCATTTAGAGAGAGGACCTGAAACAGAGCTGCAGCACCTCGCACACACGGACATGGAGCCAGATCACTAACAGTTTCCATGACAACGTCAACGTTGACAACAGGGGGAAACGTGGATCTGCCGTTTCTTGGAGTGCTCATTAATAAAAAGACGAGAGGAAAACGTCACGTGGCTGCTGGATGAGAGAGGCTCAATCCCATTAAAATAAATGCTAATTGTTTCCCTCACTGGTTGTTTTTCTCCTCCAGCAGTCGGGGAAATTGTCTGATCCGAGGTGAGCAGCAGGACTTATCAACAGACACAAAAAGATGCTTTCCAGAGAAACGTCCAGAGAGGATCCTCATTCAGACTGAGAACCAACATCAGGCCTGAACACCGTCTGCTGATTGGTGGAGCTGAAGCTCAGACAGCATCTCAGAAGAGTTTATCAGGCTCACTCTGAGCAGATTAACTGAAATATCTACTCTCTTTGTTTTCTCTGTGTAAACGTTGGGAATCAGATGCGGAACTGATGAGTCAGCAGAGATCTTATTAGGGAGGGAAGCTGCTCCTCTTTTTTATTATTATAATCTGCTCAACATCATTTTACTTGTACAATGTGTGACGACAGCTCCTCTGCAGTGAATATTCCACAGGGAATACTCCAAAGCGACTATATAGCTCCTCTATAGTGACTCTACAGCTCCTCTATAGTGGCTCTACAGCTCCTCTATAGTGACTCTACAGCTGCTCTATAGTGACTCTACAGCTCCTCTATAGTGACTCTACAGCTCCTCTATAGTGACTCTACAGCTCCTCTATAGTGACTCTACAGCTCCTCTATAGTGACTCTACAGCTCCTCTATAGTGACTCTACAGCTCCTCTATAGTGACTCTACAGCTCCTCTATAGTGACTCTACAGCTCCTCTATAGTGACTCTACAGCTCCTCTATAGTGACTCTACAGCTGCTCTATAGTGACTCTACAGCTCCTCTATAGTGACTCTACAGCTGCTCTATAGTGACTCTACAGCTCCTCTATAGTGACTCTATAGTGACTCTACAGCTCCTCTATAGTGACTCTATAGTGACTCTACAGCTCCTCTATAGTGACTCTACAGCTCCTCTATAGTGACTCTACAGCTCCTCTATAGTGACTCTACAGCTCCTCTATAGTGACTCTATAGTGACTCTACAGCTCCTCTATAGTGACTCTACAGCTCCTCTATAGTGACTCTACAGCTCCTCTATAGTGGCTCTACAGCTCCTCTATAAAGGCTCCATATTCACAACTCTTTGTCATCAGCTCTCCTCAGTTCCATGTTGAAGGCGTCAGCAATCGTCAGTCTGTGGATTTTGTTTCTGCTGATGTTTTATTCATCTTCATGTTATTTCATTTAACAGAATGTTTCATGAGATGAACACATTCACTGGTGATCTGAATCATGCTAAAATGACCTGTAAAAAGGAAACTCGCCCTGCATTCAGGAAGGGACTATCTTCTAGAAATAACACATTTTTTTCTGACTAATAATGGTAAAACCATGAAAATCATTCAGAGAAATTCTTCTGTTGTGTTTTGGTAAAGGATCAGCTTCATTTCAGTCAAATAACCTGACTGATGCTTTTCCATACAATGTCAAATGTAAACTAGAATGTGGCACTCAGAGAGCGCAGACCTCCACCACAGCTCCAATCAGTCACCAACAACAATAAGAACACCAGATATAATAAAACAACATTGTGACCGGGGGTGTTATCGGAGTGGAGCGCTGCGGCATGTGGCATGCGGCGCGCGGAGCGGTGCGGCGTGCGGCGCGGCATGCGGTATGCGGTATGTGGCGTGTGGGGTGCGGCGCGCGGCGTGTGGAGCAGCGCGACACGGTGCCTCCATGCGGTGTCAGACCGGGGGATGGGGAGGCGCGGAGCGGTGCCTGCATGCTGCGTCGGGAGCCGTGAGTGGGGTGCTGGATGGGCCCCCCACCTTTAATTCTGGCCCCCACTTGGGCCAGAGTCTCTCCACCAACCTGGAGGGGGCAAGCTGCCTTCTTCTGGTCGAGGACCATGGCCTCGGATTTGGAGGTGCTGATCCTCATCTCTGTCACACTCTGCTGCAAACCACCCCAATGCATGATGGTCCAGGTTTGATGGAGCCAACAGGACAACATCATCTGCAAAAAGAAAAGAGGAAATCCTGTGGTCCCTGAACCGGACCCCCTCCGGCCCCTGGCTGCACCTAGACATTCTGTCCATAAAGATTATGAACAGAACCGGTGACAAAGTTCAGCCCTGCCAGAGTCCAACATGCACCGGGAACAGGTCCGACTTACTGCCGGCAATGCGGACCAGACTCCTACTCCGGTCATACAGAGATTGGACGGCCCTTAACAAGGGGCCCCAGACTTCGTATTCCCGAAGCCCCCCCAACAAAATACCATGAGGGACATAATGGAAAGCCTTCTCCAAATACACAAAACACATGTGGACTGGTTTGGCAAACTCCCATGAACCCTCTAGCACCCTATGGAGGGTCTAGAGCTGGTCCACTGTTCCACAACCAGGACGAAAACCGCATTGTTCCTCCTGGATCCGAGGCTCGACTATTGGTCGAATCCTCCTCTCCAGTCCAGAAAGTAGACTTTCCCAGGGAGACTGAGGAGTGTGATCCCCTGTAGTAGGAGCACACCCTCCGGCCCCCCTTTATAAACAAGGGGAACCACCACCCCGGTCTGCCCTTATTGCTCACTAGTGTAGAACTATTACAAGAAATCAATTTTGTGATTTTTTTTTTTCCCTTGTCCTGTTCGGCAGCTGGGGCGTGCAATATTGTCTGATTGTAGCCTTTAACTGTCCGAACAGATTTTAATGTCAGCAGCAGGACGAGACTGAGTCTCCTCCTGCTGCTGCCTTTATTTAAAGCTGGCGTCCGGCATGGCTGAGGACAGGACCGGGACGGAGACGCTCAGAGAGCGAGAGACAGAAAGAGAGAAAGATAAAGACAGGGAGAACGTGGGGGGCGGGGCACAACTTATATACAAATTCGCAATACAAAACAGTGTTGTCGACGCACCACACGCAACCAAGAACAATCCCAAACCCCAATCTAGACAACACCAAAACAGAGTCGACAACCAACACAAAAACTGACAGAACCAGAAGCGATATATACATATATATGTGTGTGTGTATATATATATATATATACACACACACACACACACACACACACACACACACACATATATATATACTTTTTTTCCCCTGACGAACCATAGTAGTGAACAGACCAGGCCACAACAGCAACAGGAGGTGTAGGGAAGGAAGGAAATGCAATGACACCACAAACCTTTTTTTTTGGTTTTTTTTTTTGTTTTGTTTTTGAGAATATGTCTAGTGGTAACTCGTAGTAACTAGTAGTAACTAGTAGTAAACTCGGGGCGTGCATCAAGAGAGGTCTGCTACAGATCACCATTATTCTAACCACCACAAGAAGACAAAGTAACCCAGTATGTGAAGAGTGATTAAAAATCAGCGTGATCAAGAAATATGATGGTGATAGTGATGGTGATAGTGATCATGCATATATGACCTCTGACCCCTGAGAAGGCCAGAAGGCCCTCAGAGCCCAGACAGCCGGCGGTCATCACAGAGCCTGGATCCAAGTCGCTCCCCCAGGCAGACGCCCCCGCTCCGGTCCAGAAATGGGGCAGAGGAAAGCCCCAGCCGGGGACCCCAGCGGCCCCGGGGCCTGGGCCCCGCAGAGCCACGACCGAGAGCCCAAGGCCCAAGAGCCCAAGAGCCGACCCCCCACACAGGCGGAGGGCCATGACCCACCCGGGAGAACCGGCCCACACGGGCGGCTACCCACCCCAGGCCAGTACACCCCCCAGCGCTCCGGCCACGCACCCCGAGATCCAGGACATCACAACCACCCACCCACCCCCCCCCCCCCCCCCCCCCACCCCCACCCCCCCAGGACCAGGGCGGACAGCGACCATGGCCAGAGAGCCACCGACCCAAGAAGCACACACCCATCATGCATCAGGAGGAGTGGAGGTGAGGACAGACAGGGGGCAGCAGAAGGACCCAGACCCAGGGCCCACCGCCCCGAGGTCCACGGCCCCCCCCCACAGGACACCACAGTCTCTCCTCACATACACACCTCCAATCGCCCACACATATACACTCACACATACAGACATACATACATACTTACAGATACACACCCACACACACATACATACATGCTCCCAGAAACATACCCACACATACATACACACTTACACATACACAGTCACACACATATACATACATATCCAGATTAGAGATGCGCGGATGGCTCATTTTTCCATCCGCAACCGCTTCTTAAAGTCTCCATGCGCCCGCTATCCGCCCGCACCAAAGATTTTTTATCAATTTTCGAAACCGAACCCGCCCGCCATCCGCAGCATAGTGTTTTGGCTATTAAAATGTTGCTTTTTTTATTTGAGTGCTTCAACCGCAACCCGCCCGAATGTCATTGAAATATTAATTTTTCAATACGTCATCCGCCCGATTGGCGGTTATCTGCGGGCTCCGCGGGTGCAACCGCAATCCGCGCATCTCTAATCCAGATACACACCCACACACTCACATACAGATACATACATACCCACACATAGAAAAACAGACATACATGCTCACACAAACACAAACACACCCACACACATATACACATACATGCACATGCACACCCACCTTCCCCAACCCCCTAACCCCCACAGCCCACCACCACCACCCCCCTATCTACCCCGCATCCACCCCAACCCCCGTCCCCCACCACCCACCCACCTCCCCCGCCACCCCCCACCCATCCACCCCGCCCCCCTGTCCCCCACCACCATAACCACCCACCCCGATGCCCTGGATTCCGGGGCAGCAACCAGACACCAGGGAATGCACCGACCCAGGCTGCGGCAGCCCGCCTGCGCCGACCGGCCCCCCCAGCCAGGCCGACCCCCTCACCCTCATGGAAGGGGACAACCCCCAGGCACCAGGGCCCAGGGCCCCCAGCCACACCCGCCCCAGGACACCCCGGCCGCCCGGACATGAACCAAAATTTTGTGAATTAGACCATTTAATCCTGTAAATGATGAATTGTGTTTCATCGCTTTGATGCTTTTTATCCTTTTCATTAATATGAGGGTGTTAAATACCTTTAAATCATATGAAATCAATGCTCTTGCATCATTTCCAAATGCTTTGGTTAAAAATAAAATAGGTTTCAGGAGTTCAAATAGAAATGAAGTTCCTCTTTCAAATGTGGGTTACAATGATTGGATGTGGTTTGTGTCATTATTTTGCACCACAGCGTAAAACACTGGGAAGTACAAACCAATTGAGTTGATCTTGGTCCACTTTGTTGGCTGCTGGCCACAGCGCTGGTTTCATGTGGGGGCTGTGGTCAATATCTCTGACCTGGTTCCCCAGCAGCCCAGGTCAATAAGCTAACTCATTATAGATGCTCCCTGTCAGAGCGCCGCTGATGCAGCTGTTGATCTATATGCAATTTTAGAAAGAAACAATTGAATTGACTTGAATTGTCAGTGTATGCATGGCAATGATCTGGTTAATGTCCAGATGAGGAGGGGGCTCGAACCTCTCTCTCTTCATTTCCAGGCCAGAGAGGTGAAAGTGTGTCATGCTGCAGCAGCTTGGTGCATCGTCGGAGGCCCAAACAACTGGGGCAGACAATTGGAAGTGGGCAAAGCCAGAGGACAGAAACGCATCGGACCGAGCCTGACATGGTTCACTTGTGTGTGTCCATTTCAGATGATGGTCTCAGACTGGAGTCTGTACGGAAAGGCTCTCCAAAGTCTGATGGACATCCAGGACATAAGGCTGTAGGTATGGCTACTCTGCGTCGGCATCAGAGATCCCGGACAGGTTCGACTCGACAGGACCGAAGCTCCTGCTCCTCCACTGCATCCTGTCCTGTCTTCTCTGGACCATACAGTGACCAGGAGGAAGACCCTCCACTGCGCCGCCAGTCCTCTCCTTTACTGAAAGGCTCCCTCTCCAGTCTCCACAGCTCCACCAGTTCCAGTCCCAAAGGCTCCTTGTCCAGTCTCCAGGGGTCTGTTCCCTGCCTCCAAGGGTGTCCTTCAGGCCTTCAAGGCTCGCTGCCCAAGTTCAGGAGCCCATCGCCCAAAAGCAGAGGGTTGGTGTCTCGGCTGAAGAGACGGTCTTTGGGCAGTTTGGACGCTCCCAGCCTCGGGCCCGGTGAGCGCAGTGCCAGCCCTGGTCTGCTGAGCCACAATGGCAGCTCCAGCGATGATGATGGAAGTTGGGATACAAACAGCTGGAGCTCAGGGGCCACCTGCCTCCTACGGACTCCAGCCAAGCAAGACAGCAGTGCTGGTTCATGGGAATCAGATGGAAAAGCTTGTACGGAGGGTCCAGCGTCCTCAGCGTCTCAGCCTGAAGATGAAATCATTTATCAAAATCTAATTTTTTCTCGTCCTGTTGCAAAACCTGGAATAAAAACAGACGGTGTGCTTGAGAGGCCTTGCACCACCCCAAGAAATGCCCAGAGTAGCTCCTCTGCCTGTCTGACCAAGAAAGTCTCTTCCCCCTCTTTCCAGGAACACGATGAGAAAACAGAAGACAGACGCAAATTCTCACAGTTTCTGAATGAAGTGACCTGCAGGGTGCTGAAATCTAACAGTGGACCTCCTCAGCCTGCCTCGCTCAGACACTGCTACCCGTCTCCTCCACCTCCACCTCCATCAACTCCATCTCATCTGCCTCTGCATCCAGTTTCCATAACCCCACCTCCACCTTCATCCACCTCAGCCACCAGCTCCTGGTGCAGCCTGAGCAGCTCCAGCCTGATGGCCAGCAGGAAGCAGGACCCGGCGGACATCAGCAGCTCCATCCACCAGTGGAGCAAGACGTTACCCAGCTGTAAAGTCCTGGAGCCGGCCGACGTGCTGAGGAAGGTGAAAGGAGAAGGTTACTCCTTCCCACAGCATGACCTGGAGCTCTGCACCAAGGTCCAGTCTCAACCCTCCACTGGGAGAGTCTACCTGGAGACAGACATCGACACAGTGAGGAGACTCGATGAACTGGTGGCCAACGGAACCCTCGAGAAAGAAAGAAAAGAAAACATTCTGGGAAAAGTTCTGGAGAGGAGAAAAGACAGGGAAATGAAGAGTCCGTGGGAAAGAAATGGAGGTTCGAGGATGGAGAAGGGAATGCAGAAAGAGAGGAGAAAAGACAAGATAGTGGAAGAAGACAGAGGAGGAGAGACGGGGAAAGAAAAGGACAAAGGCAGAGAAGCAACCTGCTGGGAACACTCCAGGAGACAACGAGGCAGAGAGAAGGATAAAAGATCCTTCCTGAGCAGCTACGACACTCTGAATCCTCTCCAGGCCTCCAGTGGACCCGTTCCTGTCTTCAGCTGGACGGATGGATTTCCCAGGATGTCTTACAGGTCTGCCTCTCTGCCCAGACCTGTGAGCTTCACTGTAAGTACAAGATACAAAAACATATTGTGATAATTCCCCCCCAGTAGGAGAGCTTGTAACGACTCGGGTCAAACGGTCGGCTGCTTGGGAATATTCAGGTCATGAGGCTGTCCGTCTCTGTCTCATCACTGGGACACTGTTCACCTGGTTCACCAAGAACGCTGTTTTCTTACCAAATCTTACCAAGCTCTTTCCAAATGAGAAATGTGTCTGGAGCCTTCCAAGTGAAGACACAACCTTTAAACTCTAACACACAGTTTCATTATTCATACCATGAGCATGGTCAGCATTAAACGCAATGTAGTACGACTTTTTCAAGAAACTGAACAGCTTCACCTGTCTTGGATTTGTGTTCTCCTTACATGTTAGAGCTTCAGGAGAAGCAGCTGTCAGTGAAAAGAAAGGTTTAGAATATTGACCGAGTCTCTCAATTTGATTTGTCTTCATTAGGATTTAGTCCTTGTGATCTAAGAGAATACTGCAAACTGAACACTTCTCAGCTGATGTGAAAGCAACGCTCACTATGGAGGAGCTGTAGAGCCGCTACAGCAGCTCAGTTGGTAGAGCAGGTTGTCTTATAACCGGAAGATTGGCGGTTCGATCCTCGCTCCCGCAGGCGTAAAACTGTCGTTGTGTCCTTGGGCAAGACACTTCACCCATGTTGCCTAGTATGAAAGTTGTGAGAGTGAATGGTTGGTGGTGGTCGGAGGGGCCGATGGTGCAGATTGGCAGCCTCGCTTCCGTCAGTCTGCCCCAGGGCAGCTGTGGCTACAGCAGTAGCTTACCACCACCTGGTATGGTGTGAATGAAGAATGCAATGTAAAGCGTCTTTGAGTGTCCTGAAAAGCGCTATATAAAACCAATGCATTATTATTAGCTGTAGAGTCACTATAGAGGAGCTGTAGAGTCACTATAGAGGAGCTGTAGAGCCGCTAGAGAGGAGCTGTAAGTAAGTAAAGTTTATTTATATAGCACCTTTCACAGACACAAAGTCACAAGGTGCTTCACAGCATACATAAATAAGACAACAATTAAATACACATACATAAATAAGCAGCACTAAAAATGTGATCAAAAACAGGCCCGAAAAACTAAGCAAATGCTTGAGAGAATAAAAAAGTTTTAAGTTGTGACTTAAAAGTGTCAACAGTCACAACTGATCGAAGAGAGAGCGGGAGATCGTTCCAGAGCCTGGGAGCAACGGCCTGGAATGATCGGGCTCCTCTGGTCTTAAAGCGGGTACGCGGCACCTTTAAGAGATTCTGGTCCGCAGACCTTAAAGCCCTCACAGGGGAGTAAGGCTGGAGCAGATCGCGAATATAAGAGGGAGCTTGGTCGTGCAAGGCCCGAAAGGTTAAAACCAAAATCATAAAGTTAACTCTATAAGAGACTGGCAGCCAATGAAGCTGTAGAGCCACTATAGAGGAGCTGTACAGTCCTTATAGAGAAATAGCCGAACGAAAGACTCAGTGGCAGGAAACCATCTGCTCCCACTGATGGTGTGAGGACATCGTAAAAACAGACAGCAACAACATCGACAAAAAGGAGCCATGAGGAGCAAACGATCAATCATTGTAGATGATAAAAGGAGGGAACCACTCTGAAAACAACTTTTTTCCATCCTGACAGGCTCTCAACATCTGCTGCAGCTGCTGTTCCTCCTGTTTAACTCTCATTCCATCATGTCCGATTTGTGAAGCATTGAGGTGTCTTTGTCCAAACACCTTGCTTTACCAGGGGAGGGTGTGAAATAATATCGTATCTATGAATCAACACAGAGGGGGCGGCTGGTGCTTCTAAATCAAGGCAAAGAGCCAACAGGATGCTTGAAATGTGCTCCTCACCCTCACTTACCCATCACTTTAATTCACTCTTCACTTCCAGAAAGATGGACGCAGAACGCAGAAAAAAAAAAAAAGAACAAGTCTCCCTCGTTTTCTGCATGAATGAATTCTAAATTCATATTCAACATTTCCATCTGACAAATCATTGATCAAATGGGTCAGTATCAGTATTGTTCACCATGTTTCTGTGTTTGATTGGCCCAGTATGATGGGGACCATTACAGGACTCACACCATCAACCCGCTGAGCCTCCATCAGAAGGAGTCAGGCCCTCGAGCAATGCCGGGCACATTTCCCAGAGCGGGGCTCCTCCCTCTTCGCTCGCCACTCCTGAGGGATTCTTTCCTTCTTTTTCCTCTGCTTCCTCATGTGCTTTAATTCAGTGGGGGGTCTCCTCTGATCCGAGGCGGGACCTGGGGCGTCGTGGTTTCACTGCGAACTGGACACGATTAGTCACGGCCAGCCTGGGCCCCAGGGGCTGCAGAGGCCCGGGCGGAGGAGAGGTGGAGGAGAGGCAGAGGCCCGGGCGGAGGAGAGGTGGAGGAGAGGCCGAGGCCCGGGTGGAGGAGAGGTGGAGGAGAGGCCGAGGCCCGGGCGGAGGAGAGGTGGAGGAGAGGCCGAGGCCCGGGTGGAGGAGAGGTGGAGGAGAGGCCGAGGCCCGGGTGGAGGAGAGGTGGAGGAGAGGCCGAGGCCCGGGCGGAGGAGAGGTGGAGGAGAGGCCGAGGCCCGGGCGGAGGAGAGGTGGAGGAGAGGCAGAGGGCCGGGCGGAGGAGAGGTGGAGGAGAGGCAGAGGGCCGGGCGGAGGAGAGGTGGAGGAGAGGCCGAGGGCCGGGCGGAGGAGAGGCAGAGGGCCGGGCGGAGGAGAGGTGGAGGAGAGGCCGAGGGCCGGGCGGAGGAGAGGTGGAGGAGAGGCCGAGGCCCGGGCGGAGGAGAGGTGGAGGAGAGGCAGAGGCCCGGGCGGAGGAGAGGCAGAGGGCCGGGCTTAGGAGAGGTGGAGGAGAGGCCGAGGCCGGGCGGAGGAGAGGTGGAGGAGAGGCAGAGGGCCGGGCGGAGGAGAGGTGGAGGAGAGGCAGAGGGCCGGGCGGAGGAGAGGTGGAGGAGAGGCAGAGGGCCGGGCGGAGGAGAGGTGGAGGAGAGGCAGAGGGCCGGGCGGAGGAGAGGTGGAGGAGAGGCAGAGGCCCGGGTGGAGGAGAGGTGGAGGAGAGGCCGAGGCCCGGGCGGAGGAGAGGTGGAGGAGAGGCCGAGGCCCGGGTGGAGGAGAGGTGGAGGAGAGGCCGAGGCCCGGGCGGAGGAGAGGTGGAGGAGAGGCAGAGGGCCGGGCGGAGGAGAGGTGGAGGAGAGGCAGAGGGCCGGGCGGAGGAGAGGTGGAGGAGAGGCCGAGGGCCGGGCGGAGGAGAGGCAGAGGGCCGGGCGGAGGAGAGGTGGAGGAGAGGCCGAGGGCCGGGCGGAGGAGAGGTGGAGGAGAGGCCGAGGCCCGGGCGGAGGAGAGGTGGAGGAGAGGCAGAGGCCCGGGCGGAGGAGAGGCAGAGGGCCGGGCTTAGGAGAGGTGGAGGAGAGGCCGAGGCCCGGGCGGAGGAGAGGTGGAGGAGAGGCAGAGGGCCGGGCGGAGGAGAGGTGGAGGGCCGGGCGGAGGAGAGGTGGAGGAGAGGCCGAGGCCCGGGCGGAGGAGAGGTGGAGGAGAGGCAGAGGGCCGGGCGGAGGAGAGGCAGAGGGCCGGGCTTAGGAGAGGTGGAGGAGAGGCCGAGGCCCGGGCGGAGGAGAGGTGGAGGAGAGGCCGAGGCCCGGGCGGAGGAGAGGCAGAGGGCCGGGCGGAGGAGAGGTGGAGGAGAGGCCGAGGCCCGGGCGGAGGAGAGGTGGAGGAGAGGCCGAGGCCCGGGCGGAGGAGAGGTGGAGGAGAGGCCGAGGCCCGGGCGGAGGAGAGGTGGAGGAGAGGCAGAGGGCCGGGCTTAGGAGAGGTGGAGGAGAGGCAGAGGGCCGGGCGGAGGAGAGGTGGAGGAGAGGCCGAGGCCCGGGCGGAGGAGAGGCAGAGGGCCGGGCGGAGGAGAGGTGGAGGAGAGGCCGAGGCCCGGGCGGAGGAGAGGTGGAGGAGAGGCAGAGGGCCGGGCTTAGGAGAGGTGGAGGAGAGGCCGAGGCCCGGGCGGAGGAGAGGTGGAGGAGAGGCCGAGGCCCGGGCGGAGGAGAGGTGGAGGAGAGGCCGAGGCCCGGGCGGAGGAGAGGTGGAGGAGAGGCAGAGGGCGGGCTTAGGAGAGGTGGAGGAGAGGCAGAGGGCCGGGCGGAGGAGAGGTGGAGGAGAGGCCGAGGCCCGGGCGGAGGAGAGGCAGAGGGCCGGGCGGAGGAGAGGTGGAGGAGAGGCCGAGGCCCGGGCGGAGGAGAGGCAGAGGGCCGGGCGGAGGAGAGGTGGAGGAGAGGCAGAGGGCGGGCGGAGGAGAGGTGGAGGAGAGGCCGAGGCCCGGGTGGAGGAGAGGTGGAGGAGAGGCCGAGGCCCGGGCGGAGGAGAGGTGGAGGAGAGGCCGAGGCCCGGGCGGAGGAGAGGTGGAGGAGAGGCCGAGGGCCGGGCGGAGGAGAGGTGGAGGAGAGGCCGAGGCCCGGGCGGAGGAGAGGTGGAGGAGAGGCAGAGGGCCGGGCTTAGGAGAGGTGGAGGAGAGGCAGAGGGCCGGGCGGAGGAGAGGTGGAGGAGAGGCAGAGGGCCGGGCTTAGGAGAGGTGGAGGAGAGGCCGAGGCCCGGGCGGAGGAGAGGCAGAGGGCCGGGCGGAGAGGAGAGGTGGAGGAGAGGCCGAGGCCCGGGCGGAGGAGAGGCAGAGGGCCGGGCGGAGGAGAGGTGGAGGAGAGGCCGAGGCCCGGGCGGAGGAGAGGTGGAGGAGAGGCCGAGGCCGGGCGGAGGAGAGGCAGAGGGCCGGGCGGAGGAGAGGTGGAGGAGAGGCCGAGGCCCGGGCGGAGGAGAGGCAGAGGGCCGGGCGGAGGAGAGGTGGAGGAGAGGCCGAGGCCCGGGCGGAGGAGAGGTGGAGGAGAGGCAGAGGGCCGGGCTTAGGAGAGGTGGAGGAGAGGCAGAGGGCCGGGCGGAGGAGAGGTGGAGGAGAGGCCGAGGCCCGGGCGGAGGAGAGGTGGAGGAGAGGCAGAGGGCCGGGCTTAGGAGAGGTGGAGGAGAGGTGGAGGGCCGGGCGGAGGAGAGGTGGAGGGCCGGGCGGAGGAGAGGTGGAGGGCCGGGCGGAGGAGAGGTGGAGGGCTGAACACACTGCTGGGGTTAACTTTGGGCTAAAAGTCCTGAAAATAGGTTTTGTGATTTGTTTTTTCTATTTGACCCACATACCTGCTAAATTAAAGAACTGAGAAACTCTCAACGTGCTGGCGCCCCCATGCTGCAGCAGCAGGGACAGCGATTGGCTGTCACACACTGCAAGACACTATCAGCTGAAACCTGACGTCCTGCCACGGAAACATGAGCTGACTCTCATACCTTTACAAGGGGGGGTTCAACACTTCAGCTTCAGCTTCCATCTGTCCCTCTTCACAGAGCGGAGGACACTGAGACTGGGACGGTTGTCCAGTTGTCTCAGGAGGAATCTACAGTGATAGGAGTTGATTGGTATTCCTGTGGGACAGTCCGTCACGGCCGTCCGTCCGTCTGGACGGTCTGGACCAGGATTACTGAGGAACGTCTTATTCAGAGTGGATGAGTCATCCTGCTGTACCACTCCACTGTGTGCAATACACACACACACACACACACACACACACTGATCCTGTCCCCTGTCAGCCCTGTGCTGTCCTGTCGGTGTCTGTCCTCTGAAGAGCTGAAGTCGACGTTTTGGCTTCAGTGAAATGAAACACTGCTGTATTCGTCTTTTCACTGTCCACTGACGTCTTCCTGTTGCTCTTCTCTTCTTTCACTGACTTGAGGATGGATGTGTCCCCACAGAAGACACGTTGTCCATTCCTGCAGCTCAGAGCTCTCGGTCTGACGTCCTGCTGTGTTCAGAGCTCTGGAGAACAGACCAGAGAGGAATATCTCACTCTCTTCTTCTTCTTCTTCTTCTCACAGGAGTCTGATGGAGAGATGCAGAACAACAACAGGTGAGAATAAAACCCATCAACTCCAGGGGAGACCTCTCTCTCTCTCTCTCTCTCCCTCTCTCCCCCTCTCTCCCCCTCCCTGCCCTTCCCTCCTCCTCCTCCTCCTCCTCCTCCTCCTCCTCCCTCCAGTCAGTGCTGGCTCTCCCTCCATGCTGTTCAGTCCGTAGTGATCGTATCGTCTCAGAATGAGAGGAAATGAAGAGGAAATCCTGCCGACGGTGAGAAACGTCGGGATGCTTCTCAGCTGAGCCTCTCATGAGCTGATGAGTGTTGTGAGTACCGCTCTGCTGCCGCTGCCTCTCTGTCCATGTGTGGCAGTGGGCTGGGCTGTGTGTGTGTGTGTGTGTGTGTGTGTGTGTGTGTGGCTCACTGCAGCAGCTGTGCTCCAGCAGACCGTTGCTTGGCGTGTTCTCCTGGTGGTTCTGGGTGTGGAGGAGCGGCGACCTGCAGGAGACCAGGGCGCTCCGGCTGTACAGGTGGAGCTGGAGGAGTCACCTGTAGGCACCCTGCTGGGGGGGCTGAACCTGCAGCGGGGCTGAGAGACGTCAGTTCAGGAAACAGCAGAGGGAGAAGCTGGCATCCACTGGGAAACTTTCTGACTTGCTGCACGCTGGAAAGAGCTTTAAATAATGTAAAGGGGAGAAGAGAGAACAGGAGTGAGCAGTGGAGTCACCCTCTGGCACTCCGGCTGCCATCAGCCTCTAATTAACGTCTCCTCAGCAGGAAGCTGGAATTAACATCAGATCCTAAACAGAAGTGCTATGTAGTCCTCCCTCTCTCTCCCTCTCTTTCTCTCTCTCTCTCTTCCTCTCTCTCCCTCTGTCTCTCTCTCTCCCTCTCTCTCTCTCTTTCTCTTCCTCTCTCTCCCTCTCTCTCTCTCCCTCTCCCTCTGTCTCTCTCTCTCTCTCTCCCTCTCCTCTCTCTCTCTCTCTCTCTCCCTTCTCTCTCTCCCTCTCCCTCTCCCTCTCTCTCTCTCTCTCCCTCTGTCTCTCTCTCTCCCTCTCCTCTTCTCCTCTCTCCCTCTCTCTCTCTTCCTCTCTCTCCCTCTCTCTCCCTCTCTCTCTCTCCCTCTGTCTCTCTCTCTCTCTCTCCCTCTGTCTCTCCCTCTCTCTCTCTCTCTCTCTCTTCCTCTCTCTCCCTCTCCCTCTCTCTTTCGCTCTGGTATGGTCAAACCAGCCATCGCTCCCTCCAACAAGCACATCAGGATTTTAAATGTTCTATTTGTTTCTATATAATTTAGAGAGATCTGAAAGTGTTCTCCTGAACGAGTTGTTGTCTGATTCCGGTTCTGTCAGACATGGGGTTCCTCAGGGGCCTGTACTGGCTCCACTGTTGTTTTCTTGCTATCAGACACCTTTGGTTCTTCTGGGAACCCTCATCAGTGTCCTGGTGGTTATCCATGCTGTTGGTTCTCCAGAGCTGCTCTGACTGGCAGCTGCTTCTGAGCTCTGATCAACACTCTGCAGTTTCACGTTAAAGAGACGACCAGGTGAACTTTATCGCCTCAGAGACATCTGAAAGATCAGACTGACTGGTTTCGTCATGCTGAGGTTCTAAATCCTGCTTCTGTTCTTCTCATTCAGATTCCTGTACCTTCCTTGCATCAGGTTTACTGGTCTGCAGAAGGTCCAGAGCTCGGCAGCTGGCGGTCCGGTCCAGCGGTCTCCAGCCTTTCATTGTCACTGAGCTACTTTAAACAATGGAAGTGCCAGAGGTTCCTGGTGTTTTAAAGATTTATTCAGACTGCGAAGTTCCATACAGAACAAGAAAATGCGCTGATTTCACTCAAATAGATTGACACAGGACACATGATGTCCAGACATCGGTCACCAGCACCTGTGTTTTGTGAACTAATGAAAGAAGAATTCTTAAAACATACAGCTAGCAATGCATTTCTAAAGCTTCAGAATCGTGAACTCTGAGTTGAAAGACTGCCATCAAAACCACTTGCATATGCAGACTGTTTTTCTACCTGAACGTTAAACTTCCTCTACAGTTATTAAGCTGTGAAACAGGTCACTGTTACAACTAACGAAAAGCCAGCGGCATGCTGAGGATGTACCGATGCTCATTTTATCAATATTCGAACATGCAGTCAAAACATTTCCAAACAGAGCGACGGTCTGAACACAGATTCACCTTCATGTGGTCACATGATCCACGTGTTGTCATGGTAACAGTCAGAGAAGCCTGGTACTGCCTGGTCCAGCCAGAGAGCTGGAGGCCGGAGCGGATTCCTCAGTCTGCCGCTCAGCCTCCACCTCATGACCATCATGTCTGGAAAGGCAGACTCACGGAGAGAGCTGCCGCTTCCAGTCGGCTGGTGGACAGCTTCTGATTGTCTGCCTCAACAAACTCCAGGAAAGCTGTGAATTTTAGTTTTTCACTGGCCGGACCGCTATCTGCTGCCGCCGCCATCGCTGCTATGGTCGCTTGTTAAGTGTCACATTTTCAAGTCAGAAAGAAACCAGTGCATTTTATACACGATCAGACTGACTGAACTGTTTCCAAATGCATGAAACTGAGAAACGCGGCTGTAATTAAAAGTGTATCATTAAAATGGTAAACAGGCTGAAACTGTGATGAACGTCACACTGCTGCAGAAATCAGCGGATAGCGTTGCTTTTATTTGCTTTTCAGATCACTTGATGGAGCACGACATGAAGAGTCAAACTTTCCAGAAAGTTTGAGAAAGTGAAAGTTTCAGTCCAGCAGAGATCATTGAGCTGTCAGGCAACACACTGACTGTGTGTGCGTGTGTGTGCATGCGTGTGTGCGCGTGCGTGCGCGTGTGTGCGCGCGCGTGCGTGTGTGTGCGTGCGTGTGTTTGTGTGTGTTTTCAGTTTGTCGTCAGTGTTGTGCTGTTCTGAAGGTTCTTGTTCTCCTGACCTGATCGTTTTCTGGTTATTTACTGTGTTAAAGAGGGAGAACAGCAGGAACCAGACACTGACTGACATTCATCTCTCACCATTGATTATTAGAGACAGGTAATCAGTGGCGGCCGGTGGAGAAATTTGTTGGGGGGCTACAAATGCTTGCATAACACAGATTAAACAGTTAACAGAGCTGCAAAAGCAACATCACCTATGATACACAGTTACATCAACTACAGGTACACTTTTTAAGTGCGGTCTCTCTTTCTCTCTCTCTCTCTCTCTCTCTCTCTCTGTTTAATCAAATGATTCACTGATGTCAGTTTCATGAGACACACTCAACTTTTTTGGGGGGTCTGGATTGAAATAGTAAAGCCTGGAGAACCTCATTGCTGGACTCAGAAGAGGTCGACATGAATGAAACTATCACCGACAGCCGTGATTCCCTCATTCTATTTAGTCACAACACAAAGAGAAACAGAACACAGATCCTGGTCCAGGGTGACCCCGCCCTCACCCCAGCAGCTGGGACTAGCTCCAGCCCCCCACCACCCTGAAAAGGATGGAGTGGTTTAGAAAATGGAAGGATGGATGGATGTGACCAATCTTCAGTCAGCACTGTGTTTTATGAGTATAAACAGAAACTCCACATGAATGCTCATAGAATAGAATACAACAGAATAGAATAGAATAGAATAGAACAGAATAATGTTTGGGTTTCGCACCATTCATGTTCTTCTGGCTCTCATGGGCCGCACCATTAATGTTGGAATTTCAACTTAATAAATTGACTTTCAGCAATAATTAATGATTATCAAAGGTAATTTAATTAAAGAATTTGGAATCTGACTTTCACCAGATAACCTCGGGGCACCAGCTACGTCTAGTAGGAAAAGAGCCACTTCGTTGTAATCAGTCTGACGAGAGACTTGTGAGGCCTGTCTCCTCTCAGTGCAACTTTGTAAAAGCCAATTCAGACAGAGTGTCCATGATCTGAGTGGTCCATCAGCTCAGACCAGGTGAAGATGTTGGACGAACCAGGTGATGTTTTGTGTGATGCTGGAGGCTGCTAGCCAGCCGCTCGGTGCTAGCTCGGTGCTAGCCAGCCGCTCGGTGCTAGCTCGGTGCTGGCCAGCTGCTCGGTGCTAGCCGCCCGGTGCTAGCTAGCCGCTCGGTGCTAGCTCGGTGCTAGCTAGCCGCTCGGTGCTAGCTCGGTGCTAGCCAGCTGCTCGGTGCTAGCTCGGTGCTAGCTAGCCGCTCGGTGCTAGCTCGGTGCTAGCTAGCCGCTCGGTGCTAGCTCGGTGCTAGCCAGCTGCTCGGTGCTAGCTCGGTGCTAGCCAGCTGCTCGGTGCTAGCCGCCCGGTGCTAGCTAGCCGCTCGGTGCTAGCTTGGGGCTAGCTGGTGGTGCTCTTTGTCTCCTGTTAGCAGGTCCCTGCTCCGCTGTCTGTTGCTGTGCAGAGGTAGAAGGTGGAGGTGAAGAAGGACTTGCTGAGGTTCTTCCATGTTGGGTCCTTTGTGGTTGGAGGAGTGGATCCGGCCCAGGTGGCAGTCAGACGGGGGGGGGGGGGGTTGTGGCGCTGACTGGTGAAGCTTGGCTTGGTTCTGCTTGGTTCTTGCTTGCATGTTCTCATGGCTGGAGGAGGAGATCCTGCTTCAGGCTGAAGGAACCTGTGGAAGTCTTATAGAACAGTTTGTGAGAGTCGGGCTGTGTTCCTCTTCCTGTTCTGGTGGTCCTTGGTGGGGAGCCTGGATGCTGGACCAGGATCCTCTCTGCTCAGGCCCTGGTCGGAGGGCTGAGGCTCCTTCCTCTGTCAGCCGTTAGCAGTGCTGACTCAGGAGAACCTCCTTCTGTGGAGGTCCAGGGCAGAACCGGGGCTGAAGCAGTCTCTGTGAAACCCGACCAATCACAGCTCATCACTCTCAGAGGAGGCTTTCAGACTTGGCTCCAGGTTCAAAAGCGTGCCTCGAGTGACGGTGTGTGTCTTGGAGCAAAGAAGCATACACAGGAAGTTTTGTGTCATGGCAAATGAAGGTTTTTTTGTTTGTGTTTTTCTCAGTGTAACCACGAATCTCAACACGAGAATAGAATACACTACAATAAAACTTGCTTTAGAGGAAATTGCTTTTTTTCAGCACCAACAGACACAGATACACACCAGAGGAACACACAGCACATTTCCACATCCCTGCAGCTACACTCATTATTTACAACAAAATATTAGATATTTAGCATGTTGCTTCCTGTTGTGTGTGTATGAGATGATAATCAGAACAACATGAGAGTGTGTTTCTACTGAGTCTGGGTTTCATCTCCAGACGCTCTAAACAACACACACTGTTTGTCAGTGTTTTTCCCTCCTGTCATTTGGACTGCTGGCTGTGTCCAGCTGGAATCATGAAGGATGTGATCCACGGCCTGCCTCTCTTCGCTCGGCTGCTTTGCGTTCGGTCCGGATCCTGCTGCTGCTGCGCTGAGAGACCAAGACGAGCGCCTCCGCCTGAGAGACCTCCACGTCTTTCTGCAGTTTGGGACAAATCAGCACAAAGTCCAGTTACTGAACTACATGGTTTGACGACAGTAGCCTGGGTTTTGTGGAGAGAAGCATCGTTTTCAGACTGACATAGTTTCAAACTGCTCTTGTTTCATGAATGAACTGAATGATTGAGGCATTATTGAAGTTGCCGTGACGTTCAGTGAAACCAGGAGGAAGTGTTTGGAGCAGTTACTGTCGCTGTTCGACAGTGTTTCATTGGTCCAGTCCACCTGGAGCCAGATGGACTGGGTCCTGGCCTTACCGGCCAGCTGCCGGTGCTGGTCCGGTGCTGGTCCGGTGCTGGTCCGGTGCTGGTCTGGTGCTGGTCCGGTGCTGGTCCGGTGCTGGTCCGGTGCTGGTCTGGTGCTGGTCTGGTGCTGGTCCGGTCCTGCCTGTGATGAAGAACAGCTCTTCATCTCTTCACTTCCTCTGACCGAGAGCCGCTGCAGACGAACAGCATCGCCTGATCACGGCAGACTCTTCACTCCGGGTTTCAATGGGGAACATTCTGCAGCTGCTGCAGAGCTGTGGCAGGTATGGCACGACTCTGTTGTCATGGCAACCAGAGTGACGGCTCAACTTAATGAATTTTAACAATGGAGGCACACACACACACACACACACACACACTCATACACATGCGCCACAAAAACACACACACACGCACGCACACACACACACGCACACACACACGCACACATGCACCACAAAAACACACACACACACACACACGCACACAGCTGGAGGGAGTCACTTTCCCCTGATGAAGCTGATGATGATGAAACAGAAGAAGCAGCAAAGAAGATCAGAGGAGGAGCTGAGGAAGAGTTGAGGAAGGGCTGATGAAGAGCTGAGGAAGAGCTGAGGAAGAGCTGATGAGAGCTGAGGAAGAGCTGATGAAGAGCTGAGGAAGAGCTGAGGAAGAGCTGATGAGAGCTGAGGAAGAGCTGAGGAAGAGCTGAAGAAGAGCTGATGAGAGATTAGGAAGAGCTGATGAAGAGCTGATGAGAGCTGAGGAAGAGCTGAAGAAGAGCTGATGAGAGCTGAGGAAGAGCTGATGAAGAGCTGAGGAAGAGCTGATGAAGAGCTGAGGAAGAGCTGAGGAAGAGCTGATGAAGAGCTGAGGAAGAGCTGAGGAAGAGCTGAAGAAGAGCTGATGAGAGCTGAGGAAGAGCTGATGAAGAGCTGATGAAGAGTTGAGGAAGAGCTGAGGAAGAGCTGATGAAGAGTTGAGGAAGAGCTGAGGAAGAGCTGAAGAAGAGCTGATGAGAGCTGAGGAAGAGCTGAAGAAGAGCTGATGAGAGCTGAGGAAGAGCTGATGAGAGCTGAGGAAGAGCTGAGGAAGAGCTGATGAAGAGTTGAGGAAGAGCTGAGGAAGAGCTGAGGAAGAGCTGAGGAAGAGCTGATGAAGAGCTGAGGAAGAGCTGAGGAAGAGCTGAAGAAGAGCTGATGAGAGCTGAGGAAGAGCTGATGAGAGCTGAGGAAGAGCTGATGAAGAGTTGAGGAAGAGCTGAGGAAGAGCTGATGAAGAGCTGAGGAAGAGCTGAGGAAGAGCTGAGGAAGAGCTGAGGAAGAGCTGAAGAAGAGCTGATGAGAGCTGAGGAAGAGCTGATGAAGAGCTGATGAAGAGTTGAGGAAGAGCTGAGGAAAAGCTGATGAGAGCTGATGAAGAGTTGAGGAAGAGCTGAGGAAGAGCTGATGAAGAGTTGAGGAAGAGCTGAGGAAGAGCTGATGAGAGCTGAGGAAGAGCTGAGGAAGAGCTGAAGAAGAGCTGATGAGAGCTGAGGAAGAGCTGATGAGAGCTGAGGAAGAGCTGCACTGTGTCTCGTGGTTTCTGCAGACAGAGGCAGTTGGAGGACAGATTGTGTCAATATGACAACATGCAGTTTATGAAAACTTCTTTCATTTCACTTCTTGAAAGCCACATTTTTTTTCAACATGATGTTACTGCAGTAAGAAATAAACTGTGGAGAAAAAAATGATAGAATCAACAAACTGAAAAGAAACTGCAGGAGTGCTGAGAGGTGGTGGAGGAAATCTAAGTTGGCTACACCACTAGATCCTACGGCAACAACTCACAATTTACAATAACGCAGCTAAACAGGCCTGAACTTCCCTCTTCTCTCAACTGATCTCAGACAATAGAAACTGTTCCTCTTCTCCACCTTCGACATTTTAACAGGCTCTAATTCTTATAAAACTTTGAAGACGTTCTCTGTAGAACTCTGCAGACCACTTCAGAACTAAACTCATGGACATCAGGTCCAGTCTTTTACCACAACAGGTTCTATCAGTGAACACAGCTGAACCGTTGTCCATGTCTGAGGACACACTGGACAGTCTGGACCTGGCTGATGAAGGACTCTCGGTCCAGTTTTCTCCTTTTAGATCCCATTCCCAACACTTTAATATCTTTTTATGGTTCTTTGAGGAACAGTTTTTAAATATGACGACCTGCCCTCTTCAGACGGGCGTCTTCATCACTGCCTGTAAAGCGACGGTGGTGAAGAAGAGCTGTTCAGAGCCTGATGTTCTTAATACTTACAGACCTGAATTCAACGCACAGTTTGTTCCTCTTCTGCTGTAAATCTATCAATAAATCAGTCATTTGCATTTATACATTATATCACAAAATTAAGATTGTACATTTCAAATGTTTTAATTGTATTTCTGAAGATTATGAAGTACAGGTGAAACAACAACCAAAGTAAATGGACGGTAAATCAGTTATTTTAAAAAATAAAGAATTAGGGCAGCAGCCCTGCCCTAATGTTTTCAATTTTTAAAATTTGAGGTGAATAGTGTGTGTGTGTGTGTGTGTGTGTGTGTGTGTGTGTGTGTGTGTGTGTGTGTGTGTGTGTGTGTGTGTGTGTGTGTGTGTGTTCACTGTCATAACTGAGCCGTCTTCATACAGTCTGTCAGCAGACTACTGGGGGTCATGATGGTGGCCAGTTTCATCATTCCGATGAAGTGTCTCCGGGTTTGCTGGTTCCGTCCCGGGGCTTCTCTGGACCGACCAGTCTGCAGACGGTCTGAGGAGCTTCAGCTCGTCAGTGTTCCCTTCCTGAGGCGAACTGCAGCTCTGCTCGGAGGAGGCCTCCACACCTCCTCCCCTCTTCTCTCTTCCTCTGGGAGCTGGAGATAAGAATCAGCTGCAGCAGGACCAGCGGTTCCACTCCGCTGCCTTTGTCTCTTGAGCCAGTGCTGACGTCAGAGTAGAACCAGCGCTGTCTCACTGAGGTTTTGTATAAATTCACTGAGTCATGAAGAACTGGTCCACTCCTGGTCCTGGTCCTGCGGACACTGCAGTGGGCCTGTTTTGTCCTGCGAGCCTTATGTTGGACTGACAGCGATGCTGTTTCTGTCGATCTGCGGTGGAAACAGAAACACACCCGGTGATAGATGGAGGGATAACTCGGCGGTCTGTGGCCGGTAAGCAGGCCTGAGGTGGCTGCTCTGAAGTATTCCCCAGAGAGAGAGAGAGAGTCAGAGAGAGCGAGCTTCACACTGGATCCTGCCTCTCCTGACGTGTCGGACTGATAAAGGATCGAACTCCTGAAGCTGGAGCAGCTCCAGTGCTTCACACTGCAGGAGCTCAGGCCCTCCACCGGGAGCGCCACAACCCACAACCCCCGGCGGGGTGACGGGGAGACGGGCCGCCAGCTTCCCTCCCTGATCCCCATGCTCACATCACACAGGCTCATTGTTCGATTCCAGGCGCAGTGCTCTCCACTGCTGCTCTGGAGGGACTGAAAGCTGTCCTGTGCTCTCTTGCCAGGGTCGTCTCAGATAGCCTCCGCCCTCCGCCCTCCGCCCTCCGCCCGCCGCCGCCCAGGCAGGGCTTAACACTGTCAGTGGTTAGAGTTCAAACCGCAGCTCCACCGTCCAGCAGACAGAGGAGAAGCCGGGCTGGCTGACAAATAT